>NW_020454982.1:1569569-1729494 GCF_003342845.1 Nothoprocta perdicaria | reverse complement strand
AGAAGAGGGGGATTTTGTCATAAGGGGGTTTTGTTTGCTCTATTTTTATTTTTTTTTTATATAAAATAATTCACTCCATAAAACAAAGTGTGGCAGGAGTAGCACCAACACACCTAGTATTACTGTTCTCAATTTGTTAAAATAATGTTCATATTATAGTGCTGTAAGGAGAATTCAGATTGATTAAAGAGAGCTTCAGACTGCCAAATCCATGCTACTGGCGGTAGCTGGCACAGAACACATAGTGCAGTGAGGCAGTTTTCATGACCCAAGAATACTGTTATCATCCCTTCCATGTAAAATAAAATGGACCTCAGGAATTTGCAGTGCTCAGTCATCCATTCACCCCAGCACTGTGCCTTGGGAGGTATCCAGAAGCACATGCTTCACAGGAATATTGGAAAAGTTTATTTTAAGCAACTTTAAGCAACTACATTGCTTTCCCGGACTGTACCTAGAATTCATTCTACCAAGGAAATGAGTTGTCTACTTGTGATGAGTCTTCACATGTAGCCAATGAAACATTTTTCTTGAGTGTCACTCTACAGGTTATGTTTCCGACCAAGCAAAGTTTTGTTATTTACTGATCTCGCTCTATTAATAAATGGTGTGCAAAGAAATAAAGGTGATGCTTAACTTTGCAACTGTCTTAGGAGAATTCTGTAAATAAGGTTCGATCCAAATAATCTAGAAATCATTGAAGGAAAAAGAAATGGCTTTAATAGGCTTTGACTTACTGTTCAAAGTAGTAAATTTTCACCCATTTAAGAGAGTGTTTCAATAGCATGAATGTGCCAAGGAGCACAAATCTTTGGGATAGGAAGTATTTTAAAGTTATTCTAGACAACATCATTAAGTAGGCTTGCCAGTGGGAATGGTAAAACATCAAATTAGTGCTTGACATGGATTTTAAGATGAAGGAGCCATATACATCTTTGCCTAGATAAGGGTGAGCATAACCTAAAAAGAGGCTCCTAATTCCTTGGATGTTTTTATTTAAAGCATGGTTTATAAATAGCATTCTATAATGACCTTGGTTAGCTACAGGTGAAAAAGATCTAATGTCAGGTATGTGTTTTTTTTGGTATTGAGGAACAAACAAAAATAGAAGTCACCTACAGAAACTTAAAAAAAAAAAAAAAAAGTGGATTTTTTTTTGTCCTGAGAATGAAAATTTAGTAAGATTTTTAGGGAGAGTCACTTGGAGAGATTTTTTGAAACTAAAAGGATACTTCTGTTACATGAAGTGCATTTTTCATAAAAGATCACACATAATCTGTGTGTACTCTACTCAATTTCAAGATGCAATAGGACAACAACAACAACAAAGAACTTTGAGAACAAATTAGAGAGACATTGAGTTGGTCTCTTAATATAAATTGCAGATTAGTACTGCCAGAGACAAATCTTTGATGCTTGAAGCAGAATTAAGAATACTGCATTCTTTTAGTAATAGAAAATAAAATACTTCATTTAACCACATTGGTATTATTGCAAAAAAATAGAATGAAATAAAAACACCAGTGAAAATGGCCAGAGGGTCGAGTAATGGAAGCCCTTGTTAGCTACATGATGTAGCTGATAACAGTTACAGGTTGGGACACTTGCTTTCCTTGCTGCAGTGGCTTTGAAAGGCATCACAATAAATCAACCTTTACTAACAGGGAAGACAAAAGCCTCCCAAAACTACAAGAATTCTATTATGGCATTTAGGAATTATTATTTTAATGGCAAATGGGTATGTGGTGAAATTGTACTGCCTATAACTATATGTTCCTCCCTGATCCAGGAAATATCTTAGAAACATGGCATTTAATTCTTTGTATTTTGAGACATGGCCTCCCCTCCAGACCTGTGGGAAGCTCACCAGCCTTTTTCACAGACCTGTCTTTAATGTCAAGGTTGCTGCTGTGAAGGGAGTTTACTATGGTTAAGGATCTTAAAAGCACAGTCTCGTGAGGGAGAGAGGTTTGGAAATAACGGGATAAACTAATTATTTATAATTGGGTCAGACTGGGTAGGCTGATTGCCATAATTAACATTGCCTAATGACTGTCGCTGGGGAGGGCACGTGGCTGTAGCAGGTGGAATCTGGAGGCAGTGGGTGCTGGTTGGGCTGTGCAGGTGTGCAAGGCCATGGGCCAGCGGGTGACAAGGCTGGGGTGCCAGGGGAGCTCTCCCCACAAGGCAAACTAGGCAATCAAGTTTGGAAGCTTTTAAACATCTTCCTGTTCTCAGTAGTCTTCATTTAAAAACTTCTTTGAAGTTTATGCAAACTGTCCCTCTGAACCACGCAAACCACATCCTCAAAATTCTGAAATCCAAACCAACACGTTCATTTCAAATCGATGTTTACATTCCCAATTAATCTACTCCTGCTCTCCAAACCTTCAAAAAACACTGTTCTGATAAATCTCCTTGTTTTTCAGCTTCTGAAGGAGCAGCAAGCCACTTGATTGAGCAGCACCAGGCGAGTGTCCTGATGAGAGGCTCAGGGGCTCTGCGTGGGCCGCGCTGTCCTCAGCTCAGCTCCGAGACTCGCGGCTCCTCCGGTGCCCTTCCTATTGCAAACATTGGCAAGCAAGCGACAACGCCGAGGGTTGCTCAGCCCGCTTTACCTCACTCACAGGTTTTTCAGGGTCATTTAATACCTATTTCAATTAGGTCCAATGTGTTAAACATTCCTGTTTCTGCTTCCTTCTTGCAAGAAAGGCACTACTGGGGCTCAGATTTTTAATTACCATCTTGGAAATGAGGTATCCCTTGACCCACAGAAAAACAATACAAGATTGTCTTGCTGCTTTAGACCATTTTAAAGAGGACCATTGTGAAGCTGTAATTCACAGGTACAGCTGTCAGCTTGGCAATCCCGTGGTGACGCCAAGGGGCCTCTAGCAGCCACTGGAGAAACTGTGACCTAAATGAATGAGCTCCATTGAAACTGGTGTTAGAGAAAAGAATCAAGCACTCTTAACCAGCACAAGATTGTTCATTATAACAAAATAGTACCTCTACATTTTAAACTAATGATGACTTTCAGGCATAGTGCAATTATAGCACCAGTGGGAACCCATATGTCAGCGAACTTTCAAATGTAAAGGTTGTGCCTACAAAATGAAGCCATATATTCCCATTAATTGAAGCAGTTGATTTCCAGTTACACAATATTAGTTTTAATGGTGAGACTGTTAAAAAGTCTATATATTTCTTTTTACTATTGATTTGTAGTGTTAAGGTGGTACATTTTAAACTGATCAAAGCTGGCGAGAGGGTGACATTCATGCCAGCAAAGCTATAAATATAGGTGACTCTTATAGTTGTCATCAGTAAGTTAACATTAGAATAACCTTGGAGGAATGGTAGTTTTGTGCTGTCAGCACAGCCTGCATAGGCTGGAGGATAAAGGATTAGCCAGAGAAGTTTTGATGAGGGTATTTACTACTAATGACTGCTTTCAAAATTGCCTTTTATCTGCAGCTTTTCAAGTACTTTCCATTCATTAAGCTTTATAAAACCTTTATAAAATTGTTAGAAGATATAGAAATGCAGATATCTTTGTGCCAAAACATACACTAACACTTTGACAGAGAAGGGCAACAGTACAGACTGTGTGCTAGTTCAAATAGGAATTGGCCAGTTTTACAGTGAGGATATCGCTCTGTTAATTCTAGTTTGACCAGAACAAGGGACCAGTCTTGTTCTCAAAAAGAAGTGCCGTGGCATCATCTGTAAGTAGTGCTCAGTGCTTCTGGTTTACATTGTCTCCAGAAGACAGAAGTACTTTATGCAGTGCTATAAAACCAAGGCCAAGAATGTGAATGACACCTGGGGGGGGTTCTTGGTAACAAAATCTGCTTCACAAACTGCCAACCCCAAGAGATCAAAAGCTGGGAGTCAGGCCTCCCAAACAGATGCACTGAAAAAAACCCTCAAGATTAAAAGCAAAAAACAAAACTGGTCTTTTATTTGCCATTTTGTTTTTTGAGCCTTCAGTGTTGGATTTTCAGCCACAAGAAATATAATTTAAAAAAAAAAAAAAAAAGGAAAAGGAAGGGAAAAGGTTAAAAGAGGGAAAGGGAAATGAAGTGTGTGTAGGGGGAAAGGCTGAAGGTCTGGTCACTGTAGCAATAAATGAGCAGTCAGAGTCAGAAGTGCTACAGCCACTGCAGAGCATCACTGTTGCTGAGCCTTGACAAGTTCTTACTTAGACAATATCGGATACATTTAAAAACAAATATACCTTCATATGCATAGGCTGGTGTCTGCATGGATGATCCATATAATTTTATTGTAATATATACACGTTGTCCCACTCTAGGAAATTAAGTCCAACAAACTTGCTTCCTGTTCCAGAGGAGCTCTGAAAGCTCCTTGAATCTGAGACACCAAACCTAACCATATCTTACTGGATGTTCATATTCACTAGCACTTACCATCTCTGCAAGAAAACTAATCTTTGACTGTCAAGCTTATCCCCAAATGAGTTCATTATATTAGGTTGTAACACTGATCTTGTTTCCATTCATTGTCCTATGGTATATGAAGAGTCAGTTACGACAGGAGCGTGATCAAGATAAACCTCATGGGGGGGGATATTTTTCTTTTTTTACTACTCCAGTTACTGCTTTGTAAATCCTCATGCTGCTACTTAAATGTTTGGTTAGTTCAGGTGGGTAGGAATTCAGCTGTTGCTATAGGACCAATGTTTAAGGGATATCAATACATTAGTCAGTTTTATAAAAACATAAGTAATCTCATAGCATATAAATGAAGGATGCCAAAATATACAGTAAACTGTTGGAAATCTTTAGTTATATGCACATGTCAGCATGAGTCAATGATATGTATATTAAAAAAAAAATGAAAGCATATTTTTTTACTGAGTAATGAATCATGGAATGAGCTTCACAGCATTGCTGAATGTCTTTAAAGGGAAAGGTGTAACAGATAATGCACAGGATCATGCTCAAAGAAGTCAGTCATGCACTCTTCAAAAGGATGAAGGGTTGTTTTTATATAATATTTTATATATATTTGCAGGAGATGATGATATATATATCATCAGGAGATGATAGCACCTCCCAGCATCAGCCAGAAGACTTTGTAAGAAAGCAGGGTCATGGTCACAGTGAGTACAATATTTCTTGCTGAGGCACTAGCCAATTTGGATGGCTTCTGGGTTGTTTTGTTATTGAGTTCATTTTCTTACAGTTTTATCATTTCAGCTCATTAAACTGTATGGAAATTAAGTCCACCTCAAAAGCAAGAAAAGATTTCTTTTGCATTTAAATAGCACAGAAGAAAGTTGGATGAGCATTGGGAACAACAAAATGAGCTGTGGGGAGGGAGCCAGATGGGATAAGGCAGCTCCCCTCACGCCATAGTTTGAGCAAGGAACCTGCAGAAATTTCTGTTTTAATTGTAGATGGACATGGAAATCCATCTAGCCTGGTATAAAGGTCAGTGTCATTAACAATCATAGTACAGCTGTTACCAGGAATAGATTTTCTCCTCGGTAACTTGGCTTGTAAGAGCTTGTGAGGTAGTCAGGGGTTTTGTTTCCTCCAGCTGCAAAGCTGCATGGTTGTTGATTAAAGATGCACTCTTTGGTGAGGTGAAGCAGCACTCCGGCTCCCAGGAGGAGTGCAATAAGCTTGATTTCACTTTGCAGGGGTCATACTGGTTAAAATACTCCCATTCAGCATTATTAATCTACTCTTTAATAACCTGTCTCTGGCCACTGGAATTTTATGTAGAATTTTTTTCCACTAAGTTAGAATCACAACATTTTCAATTACTTAGGTAGAAAAACAAATTAACAAACTGGTTAGTTGCACAAGAAGAAAAAGGGTTTTTGGCGTGGCAGATGGACTGAAGGTCCTGTTACAAGAGGAATCTTGGGCAAGGACCACTTCAAATGCAGGATTCTTTTGAAACCCAACTAGTCATTGACAAAACAATTATGAAGTCATCTAAATGCTTCTCATATATATGCCTAGCACAGATAGACTACTCAGCTAATTTTTAATCGCAGATATGAGAAAGCGTGTCATTTTCTTCCATAATGCTTGTTGGCTACAGATGTACTGTTGAAAAAGAAGGCAGCTATGTTACGAGGACTTAATGTGGCTGTAATAACTGCATGGCCACAAACCATTAAGTTCTTCATCTGAGAGCTAAATAAATTCAAGGGAACATATGTTATGCTGGAATAATGCATTTCCCCAGATGCAAACTCTACCACAAAAAACATAAAAAGAAAATCTCGCAAGGCATTTTCAATGCTTTGTATTTACTGATAGAGAATTAATAAATAGAGAAGATCTCCCCCCCCCCAAAAAAAATGATTCTAGGAAAACTAGGTCTACTATTTCAGTCAATAGGCAAAAATACATATATAAATATATAAACAAGTCTTAACGAAAGAGATGGGGAGAGGAATGTCATTCTGTTGAACAGACCTGAGTCCAATGGCCCTGTTCTCTTTTGGTCCTTGTCTTCGTTGGCTCAAGGGTCAAGCTCATTTATGGGGAGAACGTGGGCAGAGCCTGGCAAGGAAGCAGAACGTTTGCTCTAAGACTTTAACTGCCAAATGCTTACAGGTCTTTATGGAGCATCTACAAACTAAGATTTATTTTTTCTTTTGAACCATATAAGTTTTCCACATTTGGATGGATTTTTCTTAGGGAAAACTAAGTGTAAATCACTGATGAAATGCTTATTCTCCTGCTAGCTTTCAAATCCAAATGGTAGCAATGTTGAAACTTTGCAACAAAAACAGTTGTCAGAATTCTTTTCTAGCTGTATGAATTCTGAAATCTTGGCTGTACCATTTTTACTGAAACGTTTCATCAATTCTGCTCCTCAGAAAGTGCTAGCTTTAAAAAAAAAAAAAAAATCCAGGAAAAAAAAAAAAGAAAACCTAAATAATTTACATTTGACAATTTATGAGCGTGTGCCTTTATGTGTGCATGTGTCTATGTGAACTATGGCATGGTCTAAATCATTATTTTGTGATGTGATTTTAGTCAGGGTTTTCAAAGGTATCTTATGTCAATACAAACATTAGCAAAAATTGTTGAACAACTAAATTTTTCTCCCAAAATATCTATTGATTGCCTAAGTTTTCAATATATGGATGTAAGTAACAGTAGCAAAGCAATCTACTTCATCTCTCTTGCTTCTGAAGTGCATGTAACAGCTATAAGAATATAAGGGTTATATAAAATTATAACCACTATTTATGTATTATTGTATGCAACACATATGTCCTTTCCATATGTGATGTTCTCACTGTACAGAACATGGTAGATTCCAAGTATAACTCAACAGAAGCATTCAACCTTTGATTTTAAAACTGCTATCATCTCCATTTCAACAACCCACGTTGAAAGGAAATTCCAGATTGTGGGGGGAAATGACTGCCAATCTGAATAAGGAGGAACATAGTCAGATGGCAGGAAAGTATTTGTACTAGTTGTATTAACAGAAGCAATGACCTTTACACACTCCAAAACAAGCCATATGGGCCCTGGATCACAGCAAGCGTTTGTCAAGCAAAACTCCTGATTCATTTCAGTGCTCAAACACAGGCGGAAGGAGCTCGAACGCGTAAATGTGCTTCTAAAACGCGTTTCTGAAAGAGGGCCGATTCACCAGATTTTGAGGTAACTGCTAGCTACACCTTCAAATCCTACAGCAATTCCTTTTTGTGTAAGTGTTGGCCTATCGGCAGCTTGAGAAGGGAAAACAGATGGGCTGCAGCTTAGCCTCCCACCAAGGCTCCAAATTCAATTCATCGGCTTGTTCTTGGGAGAATTAATGAAAGTTGACTAATATGCACGGGCAGCCTCTTTGTTGTTGTTTTTCTTTAATATGGCCCCTTTCTCTTTGATGTAGTTCTAGTGCTTCTCCTGGTCGTTTCTACAGTGAATATGGACCCTGAACTTCCCAAACTTCAACTTTGCAGGCTCACTTAGGCCTCTCTGCTCCTCATACTTGCCTCCTCTGCAGAAGCAAGCTGTTGTTTACCTCGGGGACTGTTTATTTGTTAAGCTGCCGAGAATGATATTATACTCCTCCATGACAACACTGATCTTTAACTGAAACAAATTAACCCTGTACCGTAAATTCTCTCACTGGAGAGCAGTGTGCTGTGTTTCGAGTGCTGATGGCAGGGATATTAATGGAGTACTCAAGGTGGCAGGGAGAACACATTTTAAATGTAATCTGAGAGAGATCAGGAAAGAAAACAGCATCTTTCAGAAAACAAAACAAAACATAAGCCAAATTGTGAGTGTGACCTTTCCTATGAGAAGTACGCGCAGGGTGAAAAAGAAGAGCTGTGCCCTGAGAATCTCAAGCAGGCAAGTGGCTTGTGTGTCAGAAACGCAGAGCTAATGAAGCAGCCGCAGCAGGAAAGTCTTCTGAGTTTAACGTTGAAGAGATTCGAAACAACAAACCTCGACTAATTCTGAATTTCTGAGAAAGGCCATGAAAGCTTTTGGCAGACAAATACCTCAGAAGTCGGCCCATTAAGCTCAAGAGTCACTGAAGTGCGGAGTCATTCAACCTGCAGCTGAGGGTGAGGAGAAGCCCACGCACCAGAGGTACTTTCAGCCCTAAGAGGTGCTTGGAGTGTTTTGCACTCTTGTAACCTCATATTTTTATTCATATATAGAAAACACAAAGTTGCCTGTCTGCATCTTTTATCTGCCGGCTCCTCTTGGAGGGACCTTCCATGTCAGAGAGTGAAGTCGACCCCAGGGAAAGCAGTGGCTTCAGGACAAGACCCTCCTCCCTGCATGCTCTGTGTGCTCCTGTGCAGCTGTGAGTGGCCACCACAGCACCCCGAGCTGAGCAGTAGTTTAGCTCTGCCCCTTACAGGTGAGGTGTGAGGATAGTTCTTATTAGCCCAAACTCAAAATTGACTTCCATGTTTCCAAAGAGCAAGGACTTTACTTTATAATCCATCAAGGGCAAATAAACATTGAGAAATTCCATGTTTTCTTTTTTTTTTCCTCTGTTCTCCCTAAAACTGCCTAGCAGTAAAGCAGCACATCGTTTGCTGTGGCTGACAGCAGTTTACCAGAGGCAGCATCCTTGAGAGCTTGTGATGTGGTGGTGGTGGTGCAGCAGCTGATGCAAAGCCATGCTCTATATTTACTGATGGAGCTAGTTAGGCTTTATTTGTTTTACCATACCCCGCTGGGGACATCAACAAATGTCTAGTGTGCAAGTTCCAGGTGTGTTTCAATGAGCTGATGACTTCTGGTCAACCAGCTCTGCACTTGAAGTGAGTTTTCTTTGTAAAAGTGAGGGAAGTGGTGGTGGGAACAAGGCAGAGGCATCACCCACCCTGCAATCACCCCTGTATGATTGCAGCTCCCTAGTAGATGCTGGCCCGGCTGGTGCCCTACAGCCTCACTGCACTATGGATTCCTTCTAGTTGCTTCTTGCTTTCTTCAGAATGTTTTAAAGATGATCCTATGGCTTTAATTATTGTCCATTCTGTGTGTTTTTTTCCTTTGTACTACCTTGCATATTACTATTATACCAATGAAGTACATAATCTGTTCTCTTTGAATGGCCTTAAAAAACAAAACAAAACAAAAAAACAGTCATTTGAGCATTTCTTAGTGAGAGTCTTAGGTGTAATTGGAGGAATTTTTCTCCATGAAAGGAATGTAATGGAATTGGGCACTTCAGAGCAGCCACCGCAGTGCAGAAGCAGCATGTTCAGAGTCCTTTATTTAATGATGCTCCAGCACAGGGCGAGATATCGGCTTCCAGTAGTGTGGGAGCCCTACGATTACAGTAGCGTTACCTCATTAAACTTACTCTTATGAGTGCTACCATTTATTCGCAGTAGCAAACACTGTGCTAAATAGCAACTGCATGTAGGATCTCAGATTTAGAAAATAATGCCACAATTATGAGTACTGAACTATCGTAAGAGATGGTGTTTACTGAAAAAGCATTTGCCACATCATTGTGTAAAACCACAGGAAAAGATAGCGCTCAGGTATCAGAAACATTTCAGTGTCATTTTTTTTAAATAAAATTATGAAAGGAATTAAAATGTCTGAGATCAAATATGAGGCATTAGTGATCGAAGTGGCAGAGCCCAGGGCCTCTGACCTCTGCTGAGGCTTTAGCCAGGGTGATAGATAGCTGGATGACGATGGGTTTTGGATGTGTAGATTTCTGCTAAATCAACGGCTAAGTTGTGTCAGATTCCTAGCAGTTTTCAAGAGCTTCTGCCAGTCCACTCCTGCCAGGCACATTTTTCATGTGCTAGTGAGTTATGATAGGCCAATATAAATTGACATAAAAGAGAGAGGAAAAAAGTGTGCTCTAGGTGGTTTTATCATTTAGTGTATCCACCATTCCATTCTGGAAAACAACAGGTTTGCTTATATGTATAGGAAACATAGAACAGCTACACAATCAATAATAGAAAATCTTAGTGGAAAGCCCAGTAGAACTGCAAGAGATAATGTGAATTGGCCATTAACAGTAAGTCATTATAGAACTTATTAAGTGAAGCCTTGGGGCTATCATAGAGCCTAAAGGTTGACATAAATTTTTCATACACGTTGAACTTTGCTAAATGTGATTGCATTTGATTAATGACGACTTCAGTGCGCTGAGAGGAGGGGAAGTATTAGCTCAGGCTGCAGCGGGGAGAATAAGCTCTGGGAAGGAGGGCTGTCTTGGACAGTGTAGGAACAACAGGCTTTCTAGGGCCACCCTGCCAAGCACAAAGGAGTTTATTACTCCCCAAACCAGTGTTCCTTACCACACAGTGGTAGGGTAATGAACTGGAGAAGTGGAAGCATCATACCTCCCCAAAAAACGAAGGCAAAACCCTGCAAAAATAAACATACATCTCTAAAGCAATGCAGAGGTGATTCCTATTTCTATAAAGCAGGGAGGTGACAGAGCTGACCGCAGGAAGTCTGTTGTGGCAGCCAAAGTAGTGAATCATAAAGCCAGAGAGTAATTTAGTTTGGAAAAAAGGATGAGAACAACAAAAATCCCCCTTCATTTGCAGAAGTCCGGACAGCAGCATATGGAGTTGGTCAACTGAAATAAACGTGTTTTTCCACATGTTTAACCAAAAAAATTGACCAAAGTCAATCAGAAGGTCTAAGTTCCCTTCCCAAGCGATCAAAATGCTAAACATGGCTTAAAATTCCAAAGATGGCTTTTAAAGCTATGACCGAGTATGCTTTGTTTTTCTAGTTTTTAAATCTGTTAAAGATCAATTTTTTTAACTATTATTTTTTAACTTTTTTTTTTCTTTATCTCCCTGCTATTAGTGATGGCCCTGGCAAGACTTCTAGGAGGTGAAAAAGCAGCCCGCCCTCCTGTCCCTCTACTTACTTACCTGCTTCTGCACCATGGATGATCCATCCATTAACGGGTCTGTCACCGAGCCCTCCGCAGCGCTAATTGCTTCGTTACCGCTGTTCGTCTCGGTGCCATCGTGGACGTGGGGCTTCATCCTCCTCCGAGCCCGGCCACGAGGACACCGGGACCATCCCAGAGCCCCTCCACCGAGCAGGTCCTGCGTCCTCAGGAGCCTCACAGCCATCCCAGCCCACGTCTGCGCTATTTCGGGCTGGGGCGAACCCAAATCTGCTGCCTGGGACTTAGTTTTTACAGTCTCAGCTTGTAAACCTGAGTCTGCGGTGACCAGTGCTGTGAAGTTCAACACCAACGATCCTGCTGCTGTGCCAAAACACGCTGTTCGTCTGGGTGCTGCGAGGACATGAACACAACTCCCAGCATTTCAGAAGCAGTGCTGGCTGGGATTAGCAATGCCTAACTTATAAGAGCTATGATAATTGCGTATGCACTGAGAAGGGGAAAATAATCAAATGAAAAAGGACAAAACCAGCAGGGAAAGAAAATTTATTTCCAAGCATCTATGAGAGGGCTACAAACAGTAGAGACTAAAACTCAAAGCATTTAAAACTATTAAAAAAATGTAGTTGACAATGTCCTTCTTAAAAAGTAAACATAAAAATATAGAAAATGCAATTATTCTAAAACTTGCTCAATAGTGAAATAAAAACAAATAGCATCAATGAGGATCGAGTCCTACTTTTTTTGCTTTATTTCCATTTGTTAATTTGTGAATTGATACTCATTTCATTTTTTAATGTTCATTTAAGTTTATAATGGAGAAATGTGCAAATCTAGCAAAATATTCTTTGGATTATAAACAAGGAAAAATCAACAACCAAAGAAATTTGAACTGAGTTAAGTAATAAACTATAGAATTATATAGAAAGCATACAGGTATAATAAAGTGAAATATTACAATAAATGTTGTAGAGCATATCTGCTGATTTAGCAAACTCTGCCTTATAAAACATAGGAATATAATGGGGAAAGTGAATATCTTATGAATATAGAGCTGAAACATCATTCATAATTTTAATGAGTTAAATTTTAATCTAACTACACATATGGGGGTCTCCAGAAAAGCAATACACCAACAAAAAAAATCTCCTTTCAGATCAAGCAGTTTCGTACCTGACTGCAAATGCAGGATAGGATCCATTAAAAGAAAGGTAAAAAAATGTATATCATTTGTATTTATTGCCTCTTCCCATACTGAAGCTGCTGCTCTCTGACCCTAAAGAGCAAACTATATTAAATTTAGCAGAAGTACAGCTGTACATAGATGCTGAAAATGTTGATGCACGGAACACATTCCAATCCCTTGCTCATTCTGAACTAATATAAAAAAAGTTATAGATCATTTTTAGATTAAAAACATACATTACAAAGAACAATTCTGAAAGCACTCTGTATTTCTGTCATTACAAATTAAAATGTCTTCCTAGCTGTAGACAATGCTATTCTACTGCAGATGGAAAAAAAAAAAAAAAAAAAAAGAGAGAGAGAAAAGAAAAGGAAAAAAAAAGAATAAACGTAAGTACCAGAATCTTAATTAATACTCAGGTAAAGTAATTGTCAGGTAGAACTGTCTTTAGGGAACTTATAGCTAAATTGGGTCAGATTTAAGTCTTTAAAACCCACAGAAGCTTAGTAGAGATATTGAAATTCACAAGTCTGGAGTAAATTTTAAGAATGATGTACTCCTGTCCATCTATAAAGTCGTTACTGACTTCTCTGGAATTCCTAAGATATAAGATAAATGCATATTACATGGGAAATATTTAAAAGAATTACACTTAATTTAATCCAGAACACGGTATCATTATATGAAGATTATTACTGTGTTCCGGAAGCAGCCACAAGCTGTAAATAGAGAGGGTACAAAATGATCACCAGACATTACATTTTTTTTAATCTAAAAAACATTTTTAAAATGTACTTGATTTTTAAATAATCACTAACAAGGCAACAAACCAACTACAAACACATAATAAATAAGGCTATTAAAAGGTCACAATTGTAGTAAATTAGTCAAACTATAAATGGGACATTAGAAACACTATGTTTTTCCTTATATGCTTAATAACCAGAACAAGAATTAAAAAAGAATCAGTTTATTTCAAAGTCTGCTTCTTATATTGAAGCACATATTAAAGCAACAGTACAATGTTCATAAAATATAAGTGTGATGCTGTAACATTTCTTACATGTCAGAATACTGATATTTGTATGTATACTAAAATAAGAATTTTAAAATTGTACAAATAGATACATTAAAAATGACATAGAAATAGGGCGCCTCCCACTGCAACAAGACAGAGTTTTTTTTTATATCTGGCACGTATTAGTTCAAGATGAAAGTATAAGCAAAAAGATTTACAAGAATCAGCAGTAACAAGTTTGATGCTCAAGAGACATAATAATTGTACATTGTACTGTACATACATCATATGGGTTTAAGCTGGCTGAATATTATATATTTCAAGTTTAAAAATGCACTACCATATAGAGTGTCCATAGTTTAAGGCGAAATTACAGCTCAGAACTGTTATCTTTTCTAATTTGTGGAAGCTTCTTTGACATAAAAGATTTGATTTAGATGTTCATAACACATAAAAGATTTCCCTTATTTGTAGGTTCACTTTTAGCATTTTCCTTCATTTAAATATTTGTTATTTTATAAGTGGGTTTTTCCTCTAGTGAAGTCGATAGCCAACTTCTGCTTTTGCCTTTTGTAGGAAAAGGTACTTCACAGTATTTACCACTTTTATGTCCTTTTTTTTAGCAAAGGAATCCTCTCTGTCAAACTTAAATGTTTAAATGAGACTTCTCTTGATTTTTAAAAAAATACCTGCTTACATTTCTTCTGGATTCTTCAGAACATCAGACACAGTTCTTAAGGCCAAATCTGAAACTTTATTGTTAAGAGTCGTCATCGAAAGTGTCTTTGGAGCCATACAAGTCTGCAAGTTTCTTAAATCGAGGTCCCCAATTTTGTAGATAGTCGTAGTCCAAATCAGAATCTGTTGTCGCTGACTCTAAGGAGCTAAGTGAACCAGCCACTGAGCCTCTGCCTTCATAGCCATAAATCTGAATAGAGTCATAGGGAGGAGCCGTTGGGTCGTTATCGGCCTCCTGTATTCTCGTGTTGATGAAATCATCAACATCAACGCTATTGGGAGCTGGCCGCAGCCCTGGTCTCGGCATATACTGATACTCAGGCTTTATGTCTTTACGAGGAATAAATCCATTGATGCCATCAGGGTTCTGCAAAGTAGCTATGTCAAAAGCTTCCGTATCTTCCTCTCCCCCACCTTCATCATCGTAAGTAATGATATTCTCCCGGACATCTTCTTCTTCAAACACAATCAAGGGTTCTTTTTTCTGCCTTTTCAGTGTTACAAACAGCACTACAATGACTGCAGAGAAAAAAAAAGTAAGTTAGACCACACTTTAAAGCGGTATCTGCTTTATAAATTGATTTCTGTTAGGACCTGACAGCTTCCTAATGTTGGCCCCTCAGCTTCTGCACTAGTTCCTCATATATTTTTGCAAGCATATTCATTTTTAGAATATCTAAGTGGGTAAGAACATGAGGTTGGAGTACAGATCTGAGCATACCGATTTGAGGATTTACATTTGTACGGAATATACTTTTGAAAGTAACTGCTCCTTACTGCAAGAGTTCAGTTCAGGAGCTGTATTTGTTGGCTCCAACACCACATGGCCATTTTGGCACTGCCTTTCATACAGTCCAAACATACTGAATAGCTGTAACAAAAAACAACTTAACTTAAGTGAACTTCCTTCCACACGCCCAACCTAAACTCTAGGCCCATGTTCTGCTGATGATGAAAATGGGCATTTCCATGAAAATGGATTTTTTCAAAAGCAAGACCTCAAAATACATGCTTTTGTGGCTTTGCTCATCCTTGCTTCAAATTTCTTTAAAATAAAATTACATAAGAAAAAAGTGACCATAAATGTTCATAAGCCAATTAATGTTTTTATAAGTACTTCTAAATCATCAGGGACTGCTTTATAGCAATCTCTTAGAAGTAGCTCTTTGGAGCCGTTCCTTTGTCTTCAACACAAGCGGAGTTAGAGGGAAATAGCTGGCAGAAGCCATTAATCCTGGCTGGCCTCAGTAAGGACCCTTCATCCAGGGAAGATCACAAAACTTAAAACTGTGTCGTGACCTCCTTTAACCAGTGTCCCTGATTAACCGGTAACTGGGCCACAGGAGGACATTCTCTGACCATACGTGGGCAAGTTCACTGGTGTTTCCTATCGCAGTTATCACATAGGGCATTTCAGTCAACCACACCAGTGCCTCCTATAAAAAGCTGAGCCCAGTTTCAGCTATCCAGTTTAGAACTAAAGGAAGGATTAACACCGCAATGCAAACGAGGATACAAAAATAATCATCATCGAGAACTTTTTTACCTAACAAAATCACAATGCAAGCAAGAATGGCAATTAAAGCTCCAGTGCTTAATCCAGCGTTGAGGATGTAGGCTTCAGCATTGCAGGAGAGCAAGGAGCCGTTGCTGTCACAGCCACAGACTCGAATGGTGAGGGTGTTGGTGCTGCTCATGGGCGGGAGTCCACCATCGCTTATCACAATAGGAAGAAGGTATAAGTCTTGCTTTTGGCGACTAAATCCTTCACGCCTAACAAAAACGCTTGCTGTGTTATCTGTTTAAAGAAGGGAGATAAGTCAAAAAATCATCAATTTTTTTCCTCAAACTTATCCTCTTAGGAAATACTGAAAAATTGTATTTTGCTACAATGGTATGGATTTTTCAGATGCTTTAGGCATGCATGATAAACAGATTACTCCTTTCTTAATGAGCCAAAGGCAATTACAGTATTGTGCTTCATTCATACAGTATCACACTCAATTTTAATTATGTTAGGATGATGAGAGTAATACAAAGCAAAAAAAAAAAAATCCTTTCTTTGGATTTATATATAAACATATTTTTTTTTGCTTAAGTTGTTCTCATTTGCAAAGTATCTTAAAACCATTCAGATAAGAGTTCAATTAATTATATATCATAAGGGAATAGAGCTCATGGCAAAGAAAGCATTTATTTTTTAATTCATAATGTTTATGACTATTTTGAAAGAGAGATCATATACACAGCTGAATACTAGCTATATCAACTAAGCTGAATTAACTAATTCATTGCAATTACTAGAAAAGTATATATATGTCAATCATAGAAAGCCCTACAAATAATTACCATAGAAGAAGACATTTGTAGCATCTAAAACTCCACTAACCTTCACAGAAATTTATGACACTTCATCAACTATTTGAATGGCCAGGCCTTGGCATTTCTGCCTGTGCTGGTTCTAAGCCCTAGCCAGAACTAAAGCATCCATGGAGGGGAAAAAATAGCATTAGCTTATTGTTTTAGGTGTCATATCTTCATAAACAGAAGGCGGAATTCTGTCCTAAAATAGCCTGTATTGATAGGACTTCAGCCAAAACAGAAAGCAAAAATTACTCTGTACTAGCAAATTTAATCCCTGACATGGATATATTTCAGTAAAATATACTGTAATTTGCAGTTTGTCACCCAAACTCCCCAAAGCCAGAATTCAGAAAGCTTGACCACATATGCTCTGCATTTAGAGGCATATTATGATATACATAGATACAATGAACAGGTCAAGCATTGCTCCAAAACTATTTACAGTGCTGAATATTCACCATGTCCCTCTTCATCACAGGCCTGGAAGCTAAGCTGCAGTGTCAAAGCAGAGCATCATTTTTGATTGCTCTTCAAACTCTTGCATGTGACAGCATACAAGCATGCACGGGTGACAGCATTCAAAAAGGAAGTGCATAACATGAAATACCAGGATGAAACCACCAAAATTTCTGCTCCTCACCAGTCCAGAAATACAGAAGGAAGTATGAACTGTATTTCTTTATAGCATTTCTTGTTCCTTATTTCTCAGCCCGAAAGTTCATAAAATTGTAAACATTCTGAAGTAAAATGAACAATTGATCCTATTTTTGTCAGATGTACAAAAAAGGTTTAGTTTCAGATAAAGATTTACTTCATCCAACCTTTTCTGTTTTGTCAATACTCTTTATCTTATCACTATATAACAGGAAGAAAAAAAAAGAGAATAGGATGGTTCTTTTTCCTTCTAAAGGAGAGCTATTCACCTTCAGTGATACCCATTTTACTGCTGTGTAAGAGTGCTGCAGAAGATTAATCATTTTTCTATTGAAGAGTCAGCATAAATTCCAGAATTTAATAATGTGGATCATAAAACCTCTTTTAGTGATCTGACCACTGCTATTTCCATGAATGTCTGTGAATAAATTACACCAAAAAGAGAAGTATTCTTGCCTGGTATTAACTACCCCTGCAGGCAATATTCCTGAGGTGGGATAAGGTCTACAACTGTTCCCAGTTGTAGATAAGTTTATTGGTTTATAAGGATGCTTGTACAATTGTTCTATTTATTTGAACTTCTCCTTTAGGAAATCCTGCAGATCACATCAGAAAAAGATGAGAGAAAGATGTAGAGGATGTAGAGATCATGTCTATGATTTGGTCATCTTTTGATAATAAAATTACAATTTAACATCCCAATAGCCACAAATGAAGGGAAAAAAAATCAATATGATTTGTTTAGATCATAATGATAGTAGCAGACATGACATAAGCTATACATACACTAGTCAATATTAGAGCAAAAACAACATCAGACATTAGCGTGATTACACTGGGGGCCACATATTTTGTGCTATATAATATTTTTTCTGAATTTTAACATCTTTAATAGTATTCCTAATGCGAACTGTAAAAAGGGGTTGTGAATATTCTGCTATGATATAGTCAGGCCAGTTCCATTGCAGTCAATTAAACTACACTAACTGTGAACTGGATGCAATGGTTGATTTGTCCGGTTTAATTTAAGGTGGTTTCTGGTTTAACGTATTCTTTTTTTAAGTAAAATCCAATCAACATGCCAGGCTAAAATTTAAAAAGGACTACCATATATCAATTCTAAAAGGTCATTTTTTAAAGCTTTTTTGTTGATGTTCACTTCTTATATTTAGAAGGAACATCATATCTATGAGAGGAAAAAAAAAAGCAGCTCTTTAAAATAGATAAAAGATAATATATAATCCTAGCTAATATTCTCATCCTTGCTTTTCATCATTTTCGGGTCTCAGGAGCATAACTGTAATCCAGGTATAATGGCATTTTTTAAGCCAAGAAATAGAAGTTAAATGTCAACACCAGCTTACAACTATTACTTAAAACATATGGGAGCTCCTTGGTCATCAGTCTTAAAGAACACAGCGTGGGTTAAGACAAGATAGAAGGATGAAAATATCCATCCCAATACCATCCAGAAAAATATACATGCTTTTATTTTTCCTGTTATTATTGTATGGGAAATCCCATAAAAGTGTTGACTGCTCCAGGGCAAAACCCCATCATATCACTGCCCATAGGTATCACAATCTCTTGAAAGAGACTGAAATTAAAGGCCAGAAGACATGTTTCAATTGAAGAAAAGGATTTTGGTCATGGATTTTAGTGGCCTTGCAAACTTCTGACTTGAAGTCAGTGCTTTCTAAAGAAATTGCATAGAAATAGATTTCTAAAGAAATCAATTTGCTAAGAATCTGCCACTTTCATTCGTGAAGGGCCATGTACTTCTGCTACGCTTTTGAAGTTGACTTCAATGGAAGTAAAACTGAGCAGAGTCTGGGCAAATATAGTGCTGTTTATTTACGTGGTATAATGTAAGTGAACAGTGCAAAGCAATTCAGTGTTTTATCACAGCATGTGATAAGCCATTATCTCATGTTTCTATGGAAGACAGTCCCAGCTGAAAAAGTTGGTAACACAGTAGGCTATTAATAGGATGTAGAATGTGATTACTTCTTCTGGATTACTGCAATATGTGATTACTTTCAGTAGCTGGTAGAAAGAAACTCTATTAAATGATAATTATAGGACTGTATTCACTTTAAAGTTCTGTAATAGACCCAAACATTGCAGTTTTCATTAACTGTTCTCCACAGTTAATAAAACCATTTTTCTTTGAAACTTGTAATTCCCTCTGAAAGAAGTTGCATGGTACATAGACTACTCAGATTTACAAATGAAAGAGAACTTTAAATGATCACGTAAATTATTTGACTTACAAATGGTAACACTTCCTCTCAAAAGGTTTTCCTTCTAGAAGTACATAGAATTCTAACCTTTTCCCTTTCCTCTCTTCTGTAATTTATTAAAAAAAAAAAAAAAAAAAAAAACCAACCAAACAGAAAATAGGAACAGAACTGCAATCAGGATTGCAAAGCAGTGATGGAGAGACAGTATAGGAATGGATGGATTTCATTACATTTATTAAATCTCATTAAATCTCTTTTCCTGAACACAAAATAGGAACACTTGAAGAATCAATCCTTAAAACAGCATCTTGTTGAAATAATCTTTGGCAGTACTGTCAGTAGAAATCATCATTTCCACTATCAAACCTTTTTATCTGGGTTAATTTTTTCATTACCAACAAATTTGATGCATATGGAAATGAAGGATTAACAAAATTGGCTGGAGTTAGGCACTATGATACCTTTGCCTACAACTATCTCAGTGCATCTCATTCTGACCTTCGCTTTCTGTTATTTTAGATGTGCATCTTCCCTGACAGTTTTGCCAAGTGGGGACAAAGGATGAGTAGGACATGGGATGCTATTACCCACGAGAGACTTAGGTGGCATTTCTAAACTCATTCCTAAGTGCAATTGGAATCCAGATCTCCAAAGGTGAAACATCCATTATCTTTATGTGCAGTCTCCTCTATTTTCAGATTGATGTGGTGAACATAAAATATGTTCTAAGGAGAAACTTAAGCAAAGAATACATTTCTATTTACATCTCTCCAAAATACATTGATTTTTCAGAAAACTTGTGTTAAAGAGAATAAATATCCCCTCTTCACTGGATGATTTATGAAGCGCATATATGGGTACAAGTGCCAAGTACTAGACAATACTACTTTGATCCTTCAGGAATAGCAGAAATAGTTTCAGAACACTGATGATAATTATCCTTATTTCAGGTACTGAGTAGTGAAGTACAGTACATGTGCAGTACAACATATCATCTCTGAGAAAAACTGATATCATGTATCTGGATTATGTTGCCTTTTGTACTTCTGGCCATCTGTGATAACTCCTTTGGCTTAACAATTTAAACCAGTTCAAATAATTCTGAATTTCAGGAAACAGTCGAGTTTCTTTCAAATATTAAAGCTTACTAGTTAAAAACAGTTTCTTGAAAAGAAACTTGAAAACTTTTTAAAAAGTTGATTATTTCTTTTGCTTGTACAGAAAAATTACAAATGAATTGACATTCAATGTAAATATCAACTGTATGCTATTAAATAAATATAATTAATAAATATTTTCTGATATGAGAATTGTCTTTTCTGACTTTCTTTCTCTGGCTTCCTCAACCTTTGGCAAACTATTCCAAAAATGTCTAAACATTGATAACAATGCTGTCATGTTAGGAGATTAATAAGTTTTGGCTGTCATCTATGTCTTTTTTGCCTACATATTTCAAATGTTTCAATATTCATAGTTTGAAGCAAGGTTCCCCTATATTTCATTAATATAAGGTTGGCAAAGGGAGTAGGATTTCAATCTAGGCATGTTTCACAACAGAAATCCACATTCATATTTCCTAAAAAAAAAGGTTAGCATGGCAGTAATTTTATTCCACTATGACTCTAGTCCATCACTGTCATGAGCCATAATAAGGAAAATCTACCAAGCAAAATTAAATGAAAAAAAAAAGCCAAGCAATCTAACAATTTATCTTTCCTTAGCTAATTTTAGCATAGCAAGTAGTTTAATGAAATCATAAAAACCTGCCTAGTATACTTAGCAAACATTTCTGTCAATGTTTTTATTCTCTTCCTGGGAAATATAACGACAAGAGATTTTTAAGGTACGGTACTATTATGTAATTTGAAATACATATGCAAGAAAATGAAAGCGAGTTAGTGAGCGTTACTTTCTTCCAAGAACATCCCTGTAATCGGCTACACTTTTCCTAGCTTCTTTCCCTGTACCTTTGAAAAACAGGTACTCTGTCAAGGTTAATGAAAATGCTGTTGCTTGACATTATAGTGGCCATTAGTTTTCCTTTGTCATTTTTTTGGACACTAATATAAGAGGAAATCTTATACAAACCTCTGTTGTCTCTAAGAGTAAAATTTGGATTGTGAATAATTTCAGGTGGTAAACTGAAGATGAATCTTGGTCCGTTGGCCGAGTCATCCTTGTCATCAGCAGTAATTGTAATAAATTGCTGTAAAAGAAAAGGAGTGTAAACAAATGGTTCCTTCTTTGGATACACGGCATATAAATAGCATTTGGAAGAGACCTTTGAAGAAAAAGAACTTTGAAAGTCAAAGGAAATAGAAGAATACTCCAAAATATCCCAGTCAAACATATGCAATTATGAACACGCTGCAGATACAAGGCTACAACAGGTGACCTTTATTTGCTATGACATTTAACCAGTGTGGAATTACAGAAACACACACACACTCTTATATATGAATTTCTGCTAATGATAACTTAGTAAGCTAAAAGCCTTCAACAGCTTTGAGGAAGGTATCACTATGTCCTCTCCAAACTGGTATGCTAACTGCAACAGTGCAGTTAATATGTAGAGCCATATGCTAACTGATACTATCCCCATTCCTAACAGGCTGTTCAGGGATAAAGCTGCAGGCTCCAGGCTACAAGTGCTGTAATGTGATTCTCAGCATAGCATGCAGAGTATTTCTGTAATTCCCTCAAAAGACTCACGACTGGGAACGCTGTTTCCAGCCGTGGCTGGTAGATACCCACAGCCAACACTAGTCACATTCAGTGCATAAAACTCTTCTAACTCTTTTGTTGCTAGCAAAGCAAAAACAAAACCAAGAAAGAGCCTGTGTGTGTGTGTGTGTGTGTGTGTGTGTGTGTGTGTGCGCGCGCGCTCCAGGCATCTTTGCCAAAACTTTGAAATAGCTGTTCAGTTACTAACACTCATTCAATTGTCAAAAACTGGGCTGATACCTCAAGGAAAGAAATTAATCTGCTGGGAACACAGTAGATGAAGACGTACCTGATTGCTCCGAGCATTCTCACAAACAAATGCTTCATAGGCTGCTGCAAATTTTGGAGCATTGTCATTGACATCAATGACCTTAATTGCTACTGGAACTTTGGCTTCCTGGTGTTGTTTGTCTATGGGAGTAAGTGAAAAATAAATGAAATGCAAGCAGGAAAACATCTCAAAACAAAATCACAACAAAAAAGTGTCTCAGCTGTACAAAAATGAAAAGAGAAATAGGCTCAAACTTATCTATTAGGATTTACAACAACTTATTTAAACTCAAACAATTAGAAGCTGTCAAAATTTATATTAGTGATTATAAAATATCTCAGTGAAATACTTACGAACTTCAACTGCAAATATAGAGATATTGTGCCATGCAATTTCCTCCCTGTCCAAAGCTTTTACTGTCTTGATGTTGCCATCTTCTGCATTAATAGTAAAATATCTTTCCAGGTCAGTATGACGATCAATTGAATACCTAAAGAAAATTGAAATTCAGTAATGAGATGAAAGATGGATTTAACAGTTTTTTACATTCAAATGTGGACCATATTGTTATTTTTAAATAATTTTAAGCAGTATATTTAACATCATGGACATATCAATGTGAATTTAGTACTTTAAAAAGGAAATTCACTTGGGTTTGGAAATTATTGCAATTTTTTGTAATGTTAATAAAACACCCAAACTCAGTTTCATAATTTAATTTACGCTGAAGACATGACACACCAGAATATACATATAGAAGACTACTCAATATAAGTGCTGAAAGTAGGTGTGTGTATGTGTCTGCCATTAGAAATTAACTCTTAGCAATTACCCAGCTCCTAATCTACTGCATATACTTTTATATTTCCAGAATAACTTCCTGTCTGTGACAATAGCATGGGATATCTTATCGAAAATACAGTGTAGAACAGAATCAAAATGGATGTCCTTAAGTATATTTAGGTGGACAGAACTATAGTATACTATACTTTAAGCTTTTCTAGTGATATGAGCTTAGTGATATGAGCTTCATCCTCAGTTGGCTGTAATGAAGCATACCTTATAGCACTGTTAGCAGCATCAGGGTCTTTGGCATGTACTTTTCCAACGACGGTACCTGATGCTGCATTTTCTTGTACTTCAAAAATATAACTTGGTTTTAAAAATATGGGGGGCTCATCGGCATCTTCCACAGAAATCTTCACTGTCACTGTGTCCTTGAATGGTCCATTGCTGATGAACTTAGGATCAATATGTACGTTGGCTGCCTCTACCTTCAGACTGTAGGACTTTTTGGTTTCAAAGTCTAAGAGCTGTGAGAAACAAGATCATGATGCATCCATTGAACAGAGTTAGAAAAACTAGAGTGTAAAAGCAGTAAGCAGTCCCCTAGTAGTCAATAACATAAAACAAATGTGACCATATCTTTCAACAAGATTGGACTGCAACATGTATATTTAAAAACATGAAGACTCAGGTGGAAGGAGCTACATTCTATGTAGGCAGCAGCAGAGTCAGAGGAAGGCTGCACAGGACAGCTTTCCAGGCAGCACACAGGAGGGCTGGAGAGGAAAGAAGTTACTAGAAAATGCAAAGCTTGGCCTATTACAAGCTGACGGGCTTTTCTTTAGGGGTATGGATGTGGTTTGCACTGCTGGCTGCACCATAGGATAGGGCAAAGACGTTTATTTCTTAAGTAACAGGAGAAATACGAAGATTGTTCCTCATTGTTGCTCTTTCACTTCTGTAGTCCTTCCCATCCACAGACCTCATAGCATTTTACAGAGAGGAGGTGCAATAATGTCCCATAAAATAAATCCTTTTGAGACCCTGATCCAAGCTGCAGCAATTCTGCATTGTCACTGACACGAGATGGCTGCAGGGTTGCAGTATTGGTAGCTTCAAATCGATTCTACCTGTAAATAATGGAGGCAGGTGCCAACGCTATGAGCTGGATTCAGGCACTGTACCCTAGAATAAATAAGGCAATTGAATGGCAGAATCCTTTTTGGTGGTAGCGACCCACGGAGGTCACCTAGTCTAACCTGATGCACAAAGCAAGGATAATCCTGAAGTTAAGCTGCTCAGAGCCCTTGTCCTTTTAAGATCTGAAAAAATGAATACCTATAAAGATATGAAGGCCAAAACAATATTTTTGAAACAGAATATAGTATTTATAATTTATATTATTTAAAAAATATTTCATAATATTTTTTAAAAATCATGTTTATAGATTGTGTATGAGACAATCTCAGTATTTTTGCTGCTTTTGGCATAGCCTGTGACTCCTTCAGAACAATATTGTAGACAATGCACAGCTCGGGAATTCAAACTATAGGGCATGAGGCTGTTTAGACTGAACATAAAGCAACAGTGAATGTCTGCTACTTATCAGCACTAGGCAAAACTTCATCAACAATGAAGCTGATGGGATTGTATTTTACCGTGACTTTTTATTATGAATTCATTTAGTTTTTGCATTAATCCACTGTACAGTTTTTATGTAACTCTTCTTGGTTACTTTCTTCCATTCCATTTCAGCTAATGGGGAAATGGAATATTAAAAGTTAATCACAGCTTTATTAAAAAAAAAAAGTTCAGTGAAATAATATTTATTTTTATTTCAGTTTAGGTGATAATCCATTACTACAAAATATGCTGTCAGAAACCAAGTACATTGCAGATCTATAGGTTTGGAAGGACAGTGTTACACACCTTCTTAAGCTTTACGACCCCTTCCTGAGTCTCATAATCTGTTGTAATTTCAAACATATCCACTCCGTCTCCATCAATGATGCTGTAAGCTACTAAGCCATTTTCTCCAATGTCTGGATCTTTGGCCTTCACTCTTCCAACTTCCTCTCCTGGAACGGCTGCTTCTGATACTGACATCTGGTATACACCTGGCAAAAGAGAAAAAGACATTTACCTTAAATATGCAATCTGCTTGATCATTTCTGTATTTACTCATGTCACTTATAAAATAAAATTTAAAAAAAATCAGTAATTTTTCACCTTTTCAAATTCACTGAAGGACTGTTACATAATGAAGAGCTTTGAGAGTTAAGTCATCTGGGAAAACATAAAACATATTGCTAACCCCTATAAAACTCCCACCTCACTGATATTTTATACAACCTTTACCTGTCATGTTCAGGGAGGAGTTAAAAGGCCAACTGATATGTCAGAATGCAGAAATGATTTTGACATCAAGGTTGTGATTTCTATCAGAGATGTTATGACAACAATTGAAGGAAAACTCTGTTTTGTATGACTCATGGCATGACCTTCAACTCCTCAGCATCTAGAAGGGTAACTGCCCATTCAATCGGGAGCCACAAATTATTATGTAACACAAATTGGATAAGACCTCACTGCTGTTCTGACTGAAAGAATAAATCTGCTGCTTTCTATGGCCTTAATTTAAAGTATGAACTTGTAAAGGAATGAATTTTAAAATTTAGCACAAAAGAGAACACATACCAATTTGGATGTGATTCTCTACCAAACAAAAAAACAGACTTTCCCAGATCAAATGTCACTTGAAAAACAAGCCCCAAACCTCCCACAGAGGTACTGCCATACAGGTTTTTCTCTTGTGCATTCAGGGACACCATGGCCAAGCACAAATATTTCCAGATAAATCTCTCTCCAGCAGTTGTCTTTTAAGGAAAATTGCTTCCTGGACCTTCTTGACCCTCTCCAGAGTTTAAGCAGCATAACCTAACCCTAAATATACAAATCTACATCAGTGTTTTCTGCTGTTCCATCAGCATGAATGTTTACATGAATAAAGAAACAGCATGAGAAATGAAATCATCTAATTTATCCTCCTCTCCATAATTTCTCTTTGTTGCTACCACCAGCACACTAGGAACATCAGGAGATTTCCACCAGGCAGGGACTTGGCTCATTACCCATGAAAACACTCAGCAAATGTCATGGAAATAGACCATTAACTCCAGGCACAAAAGCACCCCAAATTTAAGTATATAACTCATTACGGATTTCAGCTATATATATGTATAAAAAGAGGGAATACAGGGGGGAAATCACATGGATGCTACTATAAACAGGCCAAATTCTCGCTTTGAATTACAAAGCATTCCAAATTATGGTTTTAACCCTGGGGATGAATCATTACGTAGAATAACTGCTATTTGTCATTTCCAGTCATTGACTTAAATTTTCTCCCAAAACATACACTTTTTTGAGCCAGCAGAGTGGGTAGAATTTGTTGAGGAAAATCCATCATTTGACTGAATTTTGATTGAGCAAAAATACTGGGTGCTGTTACTCCAGTTTATTATTTGGAGTGAAAAGGGGTTCTTGTAAGCATACTTCAACCAACTTCATATGGGATTTGCAATGAGGGTACACAGAGGGACAAAACACACTGCTTTCTAGGATGCAACACTTTTCTGTTAGATTGGTAGAAACTGCTGACATAGATTTTCATATGTAGGGTCTGCCTATGTCATTTAAATTCTAGCATGAGGGTCCAAGAAGCCGTGATACTGAAAGAGAACTGTTAGAGACATGTCCAAAGCCAATAACACACTTCCAATCCTGCTATGAAGACTGAACGTGCTAATGTCAGCCCAAACTAGTCTTACATGTGAAAAATGTATAGTTAGTGTAGGTATTAAAACAATTTTATTTGACTACTGATGGTATACTTTCAGCATCACTTTCAAAATGTAATTGTATTAAATTGTTTCTTTTTATTATTATTATTGTCATGGTAGATACAATACAGTATCTAATCATCTGCGTTTATCCTTAAGATTGGTCCCCAGTTCACTGAGAGTATTTATAGAATGTCAACACTTAAACTGAAAAGCTACATGAAATAAAAAATGATAGATCCTCCTTCACTTGAGGGTCTATCAAAGACCTGAGAGAGCATAATCAGGACCTGTTAATAGACTGTGCAACAGTCTCATCAAGGGCCAGGAAAAGCAAAGCACTTGTAGCTTGAGAAATATGTTAAAACATAAAGCAGATCACCTTTGCTTTGTCCATGTTCATCAATAAGCAAAGTGGATTTGCTCATTGAAACTGACCGTCAAAACTCTGTTCGTGCAAATTGCTATGATCTGGGCATACTGAAAGGCTTATGGTAGGGCCACTTAGAGACTTCTGTCAAGCACGGTGAGCCCCACAGGAGAGCTTTCTAAGGCATGTTGCAGCTCTCCAGCTATAGCAGCATTTCATATGAGAGATATGAAAGAATTTTAAACTTCCTCTATTTCTCCAGAAAGATTTCTCACTCATCTTGTGGTCTGAGCATAGTAGTAAACACAGTCTGCTTTTTGAAACAGACTTTTATATCCACCATATAATTGTGAAATGGGAAATTAAAAAGCTGCATAATGGAGCTGTAGTGGCTC
The DNA here is from genome assembly GCF_003342845.1 of Nothoprocta perdicaria. Taxonomy (NCBI): domain Eukaryota; kingdom Metazoa; phylum Chordata; class Aves; order Tinamiformes; family Tinamidae; genus Nothoprocta; species Nothoprocta perdicaria. Next base: position 1,701,530 of record NW_020454982.1, on the reverse strand, counting down.
TGGAACGGCTGTAGTGCAGGTAAATTTGGAGGCATTCTTGCCAAAATTGCTTTAACTATATCAAGGATTGGGGCTTCTTCATTAATAGCAAAGCCCAGAATATGTCTCCCTGGTCAAATCATAAATATACTTTTCATATAACATGATGCATCCGTTTTTCATTAAAAATGAACTGTAGGGTTAAGAATCCTTCTAATCTAACATTAAAAAGCAGACTCACTTTGCAACACTGTCATGGAACAAGACACAGAGAAAATCATTCAAATGCTAAAGCTTAGGATATGATTATTAAAACTATGTAAATAATATTTGTGTGTGTTGTGATAATCCATTAGTTAGTGTTTTTCAAAGTTCTGAATATGTCAGACACTTTACAAATACAGACACTAATAGTAAATAAGATATAGTAAGGACTTGGTTACTTACTCTGTGGGAACTTTGGCGGATTGTCATTGACATCTGTAAGTGTAATTGTCACTTTGGTTGTCCCTGAGAGGCCTCCCATGTGTCCTCCCATGTCTTTTGCCTGTATTACAACATGATATTCTTCCTTAGCTTCTCTGTCCATATTCGGAAGGGCAGTTCGGATAATTCCTATAAACATAAAGAAAAGATAATTCCTACATATGCAGAAGAAATTATAGCACATGCAAATGTTCCCATCTTCACATCATGAAAAACCAGCAACATCATTTTCTAACTTGTGTTAAAATATTGCAATGCATGCATGCATTAATGGGGCAGATTCTGCTTTCTCTAACCTCTGCATCACGCAATGCAAACAAACAAGCTCAAATATTCAACAAAGAGCTGAACACAGGACTACCCCAAGGAATTACACTTCTATCATATCACAAAATAAATAGTCTACATCTGTCTGAAGCCGTGTCCCTGGAAGTTCTACCCAGTGCCAGAGGACAAACCTGTAAACTACTTAACTAGAATCAGGGAAGAATGTAGAAAGCTTTGCTCAAACACATCAGTAGATATATCTGATTATAATGCCTGTGCCAATATATTTAATTCATCATTTTAATGTATTCCGGTTATGAGGTCCTACTCAAACAAATTGCTCAGTAATACCTGTTTGAGCTTCCACCGAGAAGTACGGCTGACCTTCAAGAATACTGTAAACCAACTTAGCACTGTTCCCATAGGTAGGATCATCAGCATCTGAAGCTGTTACCTGAATAACTGATGTACCTAAAAATGGAAAGCAAAGGCAGAAGGAATACAATCAGAAGCAAACATATCTGTGAGAACCACGCAGAGATACTTTTAGCTATACAGCGCAAATCCTTTTATTTCCACATTTGGCAAATGCAAAAATTTACTTAACAATTAATATGCAAGGAAATAGACTCATAAGATCTATAAATAAGTGTCATCAACTGAGACATGGATTAATGTCCTAAATAGTGAAGATTTAAAGGTCAGCAATCACACTATTACATCATGACTTTCTTCCCTAGTAGTTTAAGCATTACATTGCTTTGACATTAGACAACCAAACAACAGAGGTTTTTCTTTTTTTTTTTTAACGTTTTCCTCCGAAGTTTCGCAGGAATCATTCCTGTAGAAAGCTTCAAAGTAGATACAAGCATTTCCCTGGCTGGCTCAAACAAGAGATGAAAACTAAATGGGTAGTGCGACAGTAACTCCTTAGCTTTACTAAACAGCTCAGTCAAAAGGATGATCTTGATGTTTACCCCAGAGGATTCACACTCCATAAATACCCAGGAACCTTCCTGTTGCTCCTCTGGGTGGAGCAGTACTGTTCCCTGAACCATCTACAGAGACACTTTGACCATGAAAGTTTGTAGCTGCAGCAGGGTTTGATTTGGTCACTGAATTAGACAAATTGACCAAGTTGTTGGCTGAGAATGATGTAAGTTTTACTACCCAAAATTCTAAATAATAATAATTAGATCAGTCCAAGATGCGTCGCCAAAGGCATTTCCTCTATAAAGCCAGGCACTGAACTCTGCCTATGAGTACTTACCTACATTCGATCTCTCCGGCACATTGGCATGGTAGTTTTCATGAAGAAACTCCGGCGGGTTGTCATTTATATCTTGAACTTTAACAATGAATTCAGAGGGTGGTTCCAAAGGTCTGTTAGTGTTCCTGTCTACAGCTTGTGCCGTGAGAGTGTATTGAGCTCTCTCTTCGCGGTCCAGTGTCTTTGTTGCATGGATGTTCCCTGATTTATCATCAATAACAAAAATGATTCCTGCTCCTTCACCTGAGAGAATGTACTTAATGTTTCCATCTCCAGAATCGATATCTGAATGAAGCTACAAAATGAGAAGTAGACAGAAGACAATAAGATGGTATCCACGATATGCACATGAGACAAAAAGAAGTTCCTGAAATTACAATAATTTTCATAGTTTTCAAAAAGTCATATCTTTTTTGAAAAGCTAATTTGTGCCAATGCTGTGTGTACCTGTTGCCTGTATACAAAGAAGTTGGCCTGAGGAGTTTCAAGTGAATGAAAAAAATAATCTTTCTTACCCTTCCCACTAGCACAGGATCTGGTCCTGTATACTCTTCTATAACAAAGAACTGATTCCACACCCAGCCTCTTTTGGAACGATGAAGAACTTGTCCTTCCTTCCCTTTCTCGTGGTGACCATGAAGTGACGGCCTTGTGTGGTTCACTTTTTCTGTAGTGATGGCATGGCTGTAATACAGCATGCCCATGCAGATGAGAGCGGCATGTAAACAATTGTCCTCCTTCATTTTTGGTTATTCTGTAGGCACAGGAGTATTCAGGAAGCTACCCCTTCCACCTTGGAAATCCAAAAAAATGTGGGGCTAACAAAAAGTTTCAGATAAAATGTTCTGCAGATAAGATGCCACCACACATGAAATGCATCACTTTAATGCTCCGCAGCTTCCCAACTTAATTCCTAAAAGAAAATGAGATAGAGAAAAATGTCAGTCCTTTCATGTCTTTCAGGTGCATTAATTCCTTCACTAAGCAAAATTAAACTACTACTAACTCAAAATAGTCCAAGATAAGAAGATTAAAATATAATAATTATTATAATAAGCAATGAATATATTTAGTGTTTTGCTATATGCAGCCCACATGCTATAAAAACTCTTAACTTGCTGGTTACGGCATTCATTTCAGCGCTGGAAGATAGAGAATTATAGTTTCTCATGATCCTGCCAAATGGATTTAGCCCAAGATGCAAGGTAACTGTAGAAATACCTAATTTATATCTAAGCCCTCCTAGGAGCTTCGATTTAAGCCTTAGATATAAGCCTTTAAGCCATAAGCTTAGATACAAGATAGATACCAAGATACTTGCTTATCAAAAATGGAATATTTCAGCACGTGCTCAGGAAAAGGCCTTTAAAATAACCAGCAGATTTTCATGCCAAAAATAAGTACCTAGGTGGCGGCAGTAGCTGACCGAAATCTGAAGACCTGAAGTTTTTTCAGGCACTTGAAACAGCCCTTTTACCTCCTTCTGCGAATCACGTCATCAAAGGTAAGCAGCAGCACTTATTGCCAATACTTCTCTCTGGTGACTGTAATTGTCACAAATCAATACAAATATATAGAGATACTTCTAATAATGTAACAATTGTCAGTGGCTATTTATTCCTGCTGTTGCTGTGATTTAAATTATGAGAATTATGGTATTTTCTTATTTTCTATTTTTTTTTTTTTTAGGCAGTAGGTCAGAATTAATATCTGAAGCAGGAACTGCGTAATACAGTGAACCCTGAATTAAGGTCTGTACCTCCAGCAGCTAACAATCCATCTTAGAGGCCACTTTGACATATCCCTAGGGTTTCCAATACATTCTCCTTCAAGCTTTACAGAGCAGCCAATTTTTACTGGTCCCTAGGATGTTTGTTTCAGCTCTCAGTGTAATTTACTTTGTTATTCTGCAAGATACTAATACAACACTCAAGGCTGTATCCTTGCAGGCACGCGTATATATGCTACCATCTTCATTAAAAGAGAATGATTTTTTTATGAGAGATACGGAGGTCTTGCATATAGTATTTGTAGCACAGGAAATGTGAATATAGGGAAAACCTTGAGCCTATATCACATCCTGCAGCTCCAGCAACAGATAAACACATCTCCAGGACTGAACTCACCCACCTTGGGGGTGTCCTTCTCAAATCTGGGGCAGTCACGTCCTCCTCTACAGTCCCTTTTGCACAGTTTACACCTCCAGCCATGAGAAATACGGTTCATTTATAAATAAGGAAGTGTTCTTTGTAAAAACACTTGTCGCAAATATTTATTTTTTCCATTATGCTATCACATTACAGAGGAATCCTAACAGTATGGCAGATATGAAAAAGAAAACACTCTTTTCTGCTTTGGTCAGAAAAAAAATATTTTAAATTCAGTTATTCAGACACAAAATGTGCATGTGAACTGTGGAGCATGTCTTTTTGAGCTTATTTCTTGTCTCCATTCTGTTGAAAGGGAAAAATAAAATAGGACTTAAAAGAGCTACAAACTAATATTTAGCCTGATTTAGAAGAGGCTTAAATAGGAGTTGTCTTTCAACATGAATGATTACAGAGGTTGCCTCAGTGATAATAGTTAATTCTAAGAGGAAATGACATAGAAAAAAAACCCTGAACTGAAGCACCTAATACACAGTATTTACTAAGCTCCTCCATCAATTCAGTAACCATTATTACACCTCTCTCAAAGTTAGGAAAAAGTCTTTATAAATACACCCAACAAACCCTCCACGCTGTCCCACGGATCCTGCATCCCCCTGCCCTGCTCAGCTCACACCTCTGCATTTGCACCCTCGTGGCTGCTGCAAACTTAACCCCACAGCCAACAGGCTCTGAGGATACCCAGGAGCACCTCGCTACTTCGTCTACAGAAACTTCTCTGCTGTCACCAAATGTGACACATTCTCGCCACTCTAGCCCTCTGCATGATTGCAGTCAGTTAATGAAGACGAGTGTTTCACAAGTGTTTTGCTGTGGAGCGTCCTTTCAACGGAGCAGCCTCCCATGTCACGCGCAGGAAGCTAACGATGCTGAAGAAGCACACGTGCTGTAAGCACCTAGCGTGCTACCTGTGTGCAGGGCTCAGCAGGGCACAGGCTCCTGGACTGTCAAACAGGGACAACATGCTCCAAAGGAAAATGCACCAGGAAGGCTGCCGCACCTAGGCAAATACAGCCGTTATTCCTAAATTTTTCAGTGCTGTTTTGTAAATTGGTAGACACTTTATAAAGATGCTTGGTCATAACAGAAGAACCACGCTGACAGATACGCGGCTTAGTATCAGCTGGGCAAGTATGTCATATTTTTAAGTTTAACCACAGTATTAACCACATATCCATGCTTGATTTACTAATGATGACTGAAAGCAGCAATTGCTTGTTCCTTTTTGCTTTCTCCTCCAGGTAGATGGGGATAAGGCTGGATGTCTTCGTGATGAAGAACGTAATTGTGAACCCATGGTCCTGTATGCTGCAAACCCTCCTCGGGCAGATGCCCCCAGAGCTGTTCATGGTATTTATTTGGGGTTGTAACAGGAGAGGCCTCCCTGGCAGGCACCCCAAGGAGGCTCTTTGGGAAGGGAGCTCCAAGGGCTGCAGTTAAAGCTGGGGAGGCAGCCGGGCGATGCTCCCTGCCCTGTGCTCAGAGTTGCTCCATGGAGCTTCGCAGAGGTGGCCACCACAGCCTGCCCTGTGACTCCCAGGTTATGCAGGAATGCTAATAGCTCCTTGTTAAATCTTTGGACAGAATAAATCAACAGAGCTCCACTGAAGTCTATGAAATGACTCTCATTTACAAAAGTTACAGTCTGTTTTTATAAACTAGTTCCCTGCTAACCGGCAAGGTGCATGAGATGCTCTTAAAGTCTAATTAAAATAAACGGCATTACAAACCGAAGCGGCATCATTAACAAGACCGAAGTCTTGTTTCCAAGACAATCTCCTCAGAGCCTTTCAAACATTTAAATGTAACTCAGATACTGAAAGCTAATGGTTTCCTATTTCCTCAAACAGCCAATAAGGAAAAACAGCTAAACAATCTATAAAACCATTCCCTTTCTCCTGTGGACATCACTGAGGGAAAAATAACTCATCAGCCTCTAAGAATGGTATAAAGATAGGAGAATTGCAATTGCAGCTGCTGATTGGAGTGCTGCTTGGTGTCCATAAACTCTCAGTGTGCAGCAATTTTATTCCGATGCTGTGCAACGTTACAGTTGCATAGTTCAAATCATTTTCTGTGAATGTTCCTATTCTTTTTCTTTTTTAAGTCACAATCTGAGGCACCTCTAACATTATTGCAATTATTCAAACAATTCTGCATGTAGATTGCATTCCTAATCTACAGACAACTGAATCTCAGGTGAGCATTTGTCCAAATTACAATATCAACATCTTTTCATTGTGGTTTAGAATTGCATGGCATATAACTTAGAAAATCTAAATGTTCCTCAAAAATCTATGAAAATCTAAACCTTCCATCCCTCAAATCTTTAAATTTTGTGGATATCAAGGTTTGAACTAAGATGGACTTTTTTCCCCAAAGGAAGAATTGCATTAATATATAGTATGTTAGATTCAAAATTATGGTAATTTTTGTCCTGTATAATAGCGCTATCAAGGATAGAGGGAAAACAATCAGGCAGCAAGCAAGATCCAGTCATTCGCAGACACAAATGAAAGCAAAGAGTCTCTCAAAAACTACTCTGCAAGTGCATCAGTTGGGGTGTGCAACAGAGAGATATGTTAAATGGCATAATTCATCAATACACCCAATGAGAATATTTGACTCACAAACTCAAACTCTCAAAATGCAGCATGGCAGAGCATAGAGGTAGTGTTAGATCCTACAGCAACTCTAACGAGCAAATATAGAAAGTCAACGTGCTCTACAAGTCTTCATAAAAAAATCCAAATACTTGTTTTTACATGACTAATAGACAAAAATAAAGAACCAACAAAGATTATTTTAATGATAACGCCAGTCGCGGAAGCGAAGTTGAGCCTATTTTAAATATCTTTCATTATATTTATAGCAAAAAAATTCCAAACATCCATGCTGACTTCCTGTGTGCTATTAAATGACCATATGTCAAATTAGAATAGACTAAACAATTTTTTCTGATTTGTCTAGGCTACAACTTCTGGATGACACATCAAAATAGCAATTGTTCTCAGGAAGACACTTGGCAGCAAGCAGTCAAGAGCACAGTGCAGCAATATAATGAAGGATGATTATGTTCTGAAATGTTTTGCAAGAATACGGAGTAAATACGGCAAACTCACAATCCAAATGAGATTTTTAGCTGTAATTAGAATTAGCTGAAAGGATGAAAGATGTCTTTTCCTATAATTTTATTGGCAGATGAGTAAATGAATAGCGTTTTAATGACAGAATAAATATTGGACTGCATGAGCTGTGGGGTTAAGAGTGGGGCGGCAGAGGCAGAGCTGAGCAAAGCGGGCAGAGCCCCAGCCTTGGCTCTCAGGCCAGGGCTGGTTCGAGCAGCTTCTCACCTAGGATTCCTACACCACAGTTTAACTCCAGCGGGTAGCTAAGAGATTCCTCCTTGCTTAGGAAGAGAAACAGGGGGTCATGAAAAAATGAGCAGCTCACTTTGAAAGCAGCTAAGAAAGAGACTTCCAGATCAAATGATCAGTGAAGTCCCATTTAGCCCATCCTGCTTCAGAGCATATCATGAATTTAACTACTTTGGGACTTTTTTTTTTATTAAAAGATATGAATTTAGACAGAAAACAGGGGGGAGAGGAATTGGATCTGGGAGATACCTAGGGTTTCCCTATGATCTGGGGGTTCTAGGTCACAGCAAGGATAGTGTGTGCTAAATATATAAATAATGTTATTACAGAATAGGGATTTTCATTTGCTGGCAATAAAAGTTACCTTATGAAATACTAAGCAAGTTTTGTAGAATCCTGTTCTGACTTCATTATGAAAGGAAATCTTAATCCTTTGCGTTTTTAAATTATGTTTTATAGCAGTATATTGGATTACTGAGATGTTTAAAGCCAATAATCCCCAGCTGTTCCTAAGAATAGCTTTTGAAATGTAGCCATATTCTTCTGTAACAGCTTTGAGATTCAATATTAGGAAGCCATAGACTAAAACACAAAATGATGGCGCTCTGAAAAGAGAAATCATTTTGCAGGAACGAGGAGGAAAAATAAGCATCCTGACTAATATGCTGTGTTATTTCCTTCAGTATCCACCTGAAATCATCATAGAAGAAAACTATTTTCACCAGACTTCGGTTTAATTTGTACTCATCCTAGAAGAATGAAATTTGCAATTTGCACCTCATACAAAGCAGTGGAAGGCAGGAAGACAACTTTGCACATTATGAACCAAATGACATAGAAACAGGCCTGAGAGAATGATATTAAAAGACTTGGGAAATGAAAAATGTCTGTATATAGAATTTCAGTTTACCTGCTGCCCTGGGGAGATCCACTTAAGATAAATGTGATGGAAGCCATCTGTTTTTAAGCATAGACTCTCCAGGAAGACAACCAACATAAAAAAGGTAGTCTTATTAAAAAACATGGTGATCGATAGAGTCATCTGAAATAATGACCAAGTCCTTGGCAGGGTTTATTTTAAATAGTAATCCTGTTCTTGCCTATCTCAGCCAAATCAGAATCCTTGTAATTTCCTGTACATTCAAAACCTGGTATAGCTGCAGCTTATACCTCCTTCAGATTCAATATAGTTTGATGTTATGTAAGTAAGTGGTTATAGGTGACACCCTGAGAGGAAAATAAATGACAACTAAAGTCCAGTTACTTCCAGCTACTAAATGTTGTGTTCACATGTTAAGCTGATCCTGAACATTTCTTTTTCTCCTGTTAGGAATTTATATATACTTTTGGATAATAAAATAACATTTGTGCTGTGCCTGACAGTCTTTGTGGTTAATGCTAAATATGAGACAGAAAATCAAGTCTAAAGAATGATAACTGAAACTTTACCAAAAATTGAGATTTCACTTCTCCAAAACAAAGTTATTAAAAAAAAAAAACTTTTGAAAACAAAATATGACAGAGGAAATTATTTCTAGAATATTTCTGAAAAAAAAAAAAGCTGTCTTGCACAATAGGTTATTCTGATTAATTTAATTATAATCAATAGGTTTCTTTACGTAGTCAGGACCTCCCTCTACAAAATGCTTTGTCTCTTGGAATATAATCCTACTAGACTACCTGATGAACTTCAGTTTGATGACTGCAATTTGGTCTCATTCAAGTTGAAAGTTTCCGGTAATAGTTGGCCACTTCAGAGCCACATGCAAGCCACCTTAAAGACAACGCTTTGCTTAAGTCTAGCAACCACTGTGACTCTCATTTAGAGAGGTTCACATAATTAGATTTTCTGTAACACTTATCTTTATAAAACTTGACAAGTTAATGAATTACTCTCTTCCTCCCTCTGTCATTCTCAGATACATTTGCTAGAGAAAGAAAGGTGAGGGCAAGAACTCTGCTCCGAGAGCCTCCTCCCTTCCTCAATGTTCCTCGTGTTTCAGAGGGGAAGTTAAGGTCCTTCTGCCCTGCAAGGTCTGAATGTTTGCTTAACTGGTTCATTTAGAGCAAACTTCTTCCACAAAGAGTATAAAAAACAGTCTGAGATTTTAATGAATGAACAATTGAATCCATAAGGTTTTTTGTTTGTTTGTTTGTTTGTTTTTGTTTTTTTTTTTGTTTTTTGCAACAGAGGCTTTCTGTGAAGGGATTTATTTTGGCTTGATAACATGAGATAACAACACTGGAATATTCAAATACATCCCTAATGCAATGTCAATAGTCATCGTAAAGGAGGCTATCACTGCTTTAAGTACCTGAAAGGGAAGCTAGAGCATAAAGAGCTAAAAATGCGACTTTGGAGGATTAGTTACAATCCATTAAACCACAAGACTATAAGTCTAACAATATCTGCACAAATATCTTTCAAAATGGTATGTTCGAAGTATTCACCACAGAATATTTCCACTTAAAAACAAACCAAACAATCAAACAAAAAAAACAATGCCCTTCATTAGATGCAACCTTCACTCCAGCTTTCTCTGCAGCCTGGCCTGCTCTGAGTGCTGATCAGAGGGGCTGTCTATGGTTCCTGTGTTCCACCAATTAGATCAAAAGCTATAATGGTTAAAACGTAATACTCAACATAATGCTACTAAAACAATGCAAACAGAGCATCAGGTGCTGAGCATGCACACAGTACAAAAGAGACAGGCTTGAGAGCCTGCAATGAGCATGTGCTTTTCATGTAGGAGGCCTGTTTCCAGAAAAGAGTGAATGATTCATGATATTTTACATGGACATGATTCAATTCAAGTAAACCTGTTCATTATATATTTCTTACTGACCACATACAACAACGATATATCCCAGAAATTATGGCTTGGTAACATTTTCAATCTGCTTTTGACAAAACATTCCTAGTTTTATGATAGAAACCATTAACAAGAGGTAAATTTAAAATATTTCAATTCTACTGTTGTTTTTGAGTTATCTTGTTATAAAAAATGTAATTAAATTAACCTTCTTCATGGCTGAAATTGTAAATCAAACTTAATTAGATATATTCTGAAAGTGCAGATATGTTTGAGAGATGCAAAAAGCTCCAGCTTCTGCCATAATTTCACTGATGTCAAAGGTTAATCTTTACCTCATTGATGCAATAATCAGGAACGATGGCATCTATCTGCATCCTCAGTCACTTGTACCAATGTCTTTTTTAACCAACAGGGCAGAATAAAGCTATTTGACTGTGAATGAATATGTGAATGAATGGCCACTCTGGTAAAGCTTTAGCTTCCAAATCAATAAAAGAGTTTTCTCACTAATGGAGACCGGTCAAGTGTTACTTGAGAACAAGCTTGTGCAAGGAGAAAAAAATCTGACACTTAGCATAACCGCTGACTCAAGAACACTATGAGTTTTGGATGGAATGACCTTAATATGAGGCAAGAAAATGCGAAAGAGTTTACATTCACAAATAAAAATAGAAGCCAATAATAATAAAAGAATTAACTTGTATGTATATACAAAAATAAGATTGAAAATTCATTTGAAAGAATGAGATTAGGCCATTTTTTCAAATAAAAAATACTCTGATAAAGTTCAGAACATTTTCTACAAAAATGTTCTTTTCAAAAAGTTGCTGAGATGATAGTCCTATTTCAGTCCAACCAATTTCCTTTTACTAAAAAGTCTTCCATAATGGTAATTAAATAAATTGCTCTTGGAGTAATTACATTTTTTTTTCTGGAAAAGAACTATTAGAGTGAAGAGATATAAGAGAGTCTGTTGCCAAACAAAATCTTTTTATATATATTTGTGCTTGTTACGTTGATTGGAAGAAGGATGAAGCACTTACAAAGGTTGGACCATTTATTTTTTTTTTTTTAAATGAAGTTTCTACCTGATAGTTGAAATAGGGCACAAAACAAAATGACTGATGACAATCCTGGGAATGCAGAGAGAAAGAAAATGAAGTTTTGAGTCAACAGGAAGCTTTTAAGGACCACATGTGCTAAGCCCTAGAGAGCTAGTGTGAACCTGAAGTTCACATTTCATGGTAGAGGCAAGTGCTGAAGATGAAGATGAGTGAAAGCTCAAGACTAATGGGTAAATGCACTGCATAAACCATCACTCTGCCTGCAAGTGCACATACATCATGTTTGTAAGAGCATGAGGCTTTGCAGATCCATGTACCACAGCTCTACTACGGTGGTTCTGTGCGTGGCAATTCATCAAATACTTCTAACCTCTATGAATTGTATTGCCCTAGAATGAGAGGAGATGCTTTTACAGTTCTCAAAATGTAATTTCTTAATGGGTAACTACACTTCATCCATGCTTCTCCTCCTGCTTGCAAGTCAGGCTAAAATGGTTTGTTATACCATGAACTAAATTATGTTATTTTCCTCAGGTTTTTAAACTAGGTTAAAGATTTTTGCTATTATTTGTGATAAACGGCCATACGTGCTATGAAACCTGCAGAACCCACTGAAATAGCTACTAGAATGAATGCAAACTGCTGTGTCTTCTTCTCTGGACTAATCTAGTATCTCAGATATTGCAATATTGATGCTTCCTCACATCACAGAGAACCTAGAGCTTTTCCTCCTATAAAAGCTGATGCAAAACTCCATGGGTATTTGTTTTTCTGTGTGTATAATGCTGAACACTCCTATCTTCCTTTTTGCTTTAAATCCCTTATGTAAATACTACAAGGATAATCTCAGAAGCTAAAGACTGAACAGCATGGATTAATATCGGAATTTCTTTATGGTGTCTTTACAATATCACATCCAAGGATAACCATACAGTCTCCATTTAAATGCTAACCCCATATTTCCCTGCCACTCAGGAAAGACAGTGCTTGAGCTCAGAAACTCATGAGTGAGGAAAAAGGAAAAAAACAATGATCTGGTACTACTTGCCCTTCACCTACAATCACAAAGCAGCTTCCTAGCAATCCAATGGTAAGAGAGAATAAGGCATAAATCAGGCATCAGCTGGAGCTGGGGATTCATCCAAGAACTGGGAACATATTTCTGAACAGGCAGCCATATCATTTCTTTAAATGCAATGGCTGTCAGGGTAAGCATTGCCTTAAAAGAATGCAATATGATTTTTTCAAAATCTTTGTGCATATTTGGTAGACCCCTTCAGGCTTAAGCTTCTATAAGTGAGCTTTGCATTGGAGTCAAAGAATGATAAATGTATAAGCAATAAGAACTCATTTTTTATGTCATGTGTGGGCATTTATTCTGTACTATGCTAGCTGTAAACACACCTGTAACTGAATCCAACTGTAATACACCAACACAAATGATTATATAAGAAAGGCATTGCAAATATGAACACTTACAAATGGGGTTTAATTAAACAGTATAAGAGAAATTTCCATATGTACACAACACACGCAAGTCCAGGTACAAGATGACATTAGAGACCCCACAGACACTGATCAGTTCCTGGCCACCACAAGAATATAACTTTTGAAGCAGATCCAAAGCAGTTTTAGGAATAACAAAGAAAACAACAAAAAAAAACCCTATTCCATATATATAATAGTACACCTCACATGGTAAAACTGAATGTAATGTGGAACTGGAAAGCAGTGAAAACAGAGCAAAGTGCAGAGCACCATGAGTATATAGGAACGAGTTCTAGGAGGAGGAGAAACCATCCTCATCATCATCATCTCACTCCTCTGGGGATGATGATGTCTCAGGTCCCTCAGAGAACTCATCACCCAAAGAGAGGCAGCGGAGGAGCCTAACACAGAAAGGATAGATATAGAAAGTCTGCATGCATCAGTCCCAGCTATATATCATATGCACCATATAGCTGGACTAACAATTCTTTGGTTAGACTGCTGAGACTAGACTAGCCATACATTCTTGACCTTGCATATAAGGTCTCTTCCTTTGGCCTATGTAAAGTGTAATGTCATAAACTGATTCAAGCCACCTAGCCTGTGACTTAGAGGCAACAAGCTGGTAACAGCTAACAGACAAAACTGTTCAGCAGGACAAAGGATGGTACTGTCAAACATATGTGAGCTCACTTACATTAACGAAAATGAAGTATGCGCTGGAAGGAATTAACAGGGGGTGAGGATGAGGAGTTTAACCTGGTAGTGACAGCCCAGAGAGCACCATTCTCTGTTTAGGAGAGCTGCTTTGTGACAGTTTTTAAAAAGCAATTAACATACTCTTCTTTACTGAGTTTTCCCCATTGAAGTTTTTAAGTGATATTTGTTAAATGAAAGCGCATTTTAAACAAATTTTAAACAAATCAAATTGCTACAGATCTATGATGGAAATAAAAATTCAAGGGTGACTCCATTTTAAGCTAGGTTCCCTGAATACACAAGTATTGTACGATTTTGTTTATCCTGCAAGAATGCAGTGAAGTAGCAGTAAGCACAGGGTCACTAGCTTTACTGTGAAGTAGCACAACACGGTCTTTGTTGAGTTTTCCCTGGAGCGACTCATTGTAATTCATTGAAAGGCTCTTGGCTGTGGTGGTGGTGTTCTCTCCTGTGCCTTGTGCAGGGCACAGAGGGAGAGAAGACAGCAGCAGTACCTTTAAACATGTACAGTAGTGGAGTTTGCAGTTAGCATCCAAAGACTTGAAATAAAGACAGTTTCCAGTCTCGAAATGAACAGCTCATTAGTGAGTCCTACATGTCTGCACAAATCCATTCACTTCCAAAATGAAGCATTCCTCCTGCCAACATACTGCAATTCACACGTGTTGCCTGCAGTGAAAGTATGAAAATAACTCAGGAGGTCTAGGGAGAGGCTGTTGGTTGGTTGGTTTTGCTTCAGTGAAGCCTCGTTTCATAAAATATAGCTTATAGCATGAAACTACGCCAAGACAGCTCGCAGACCTTTCTGAGAGACTAGACTTTCGACATTATGTAATCTGTTTTTCTTTCTGAGGGGAAAGAAGGGAGGATGAGAAGCCATATACTCAAGGTTCTCTGGCAATATTAAGTACCAAACTGTAAAAGTACAGTTTTTCTGGGATCAGCCTCCAGAACCATCACCCTTTGGTATTTTAGGTTGTTGTTTGTAAGAGGAGATTGCATTCATAAACAGAACCAGATAATACCCATGAGGGTCACTCCTGAATTTGATTTCCAAACATAATATTGGCTCATGCTTCCTGTGTTCTGGCCTCTCCTGTTATCCACCGAATTCATTAAAAAGTTTTGACTACTGGCCAAAAGAAACGGTTAATGCACTGCAGAGCCTATATTGTTCGAAACATCTTTTCAGACAAGAATTTATAGCACTGCTATAATAAAACTCAGATTTCAGCATTAAAGTATGAGTCTGTATACTTGCCAGGCATGCCAGTGCTATATAGAATATGTGACCCATGAAACTCTGAGGAAATTAGGAAAATATGTAGCAACATCTAGAAAGATGCCATTACGACCTTAAAGAACAACTTTAAGCAAGAGATAAATCACAAACGATGTTGCACAGGGTTCTGCAATGGGCCTCAGAGAAACACTGCAGAATTGCAAATTCTTTGTCCTTCCCTTGCACCGAAGGAGAGCAACCTGAGCCTGATCGGAAGCACTTACTATCTTCGGCAAGAAAAGCCAGGATTGAGACTGGACTCGGCCCTCACTTTGCCCCTTCCATGCCTCTGCTAGGCTCTCAGAAAGTTAATTAATTCTTTTTCTCTTTATTTTATTCTATTATGATTCAAAGTATAATGAGATAGGTGCTTTCCATCCCAAACAGTACATATTAATCTCCTCTAGGAATTACCAAGCATTACTTTTATGGACAAGAAAGAGCACAGCTTTTTCCTGTAAAGGAGTAGCACTAAAGACTTTGCCTAAAATCCTACAACAAACCTTCATTTATGAGACAGGGGAATCATTTTTATTCTACTACATGAATTCAGTGGGCCGCCACAGGCCAGTCATAATCTGTTATTGTTTCCCTGCAACCTTGTACTATTAATTTTTCTTTTTAATGAACTGTCCAGTCTAGTTTAGCTATGGGAACCATGATGGAGCTGCAATATAAATGGTTTATGTCATGCCTTTGTCAAAAGGCTTTCCCCTGCAGCACCAGAATATAATTGAAAAGCCATTTTAAAATAAAGTAACTGAATGATTGCAAATGCAGGTTGTCAGGAATAAAGTGGTAAAATCCTATGCATTATATTAGATTTTACCAGTCACAACCAGTGTGACTTTATTAGTGTTTATACAGATTAGTAAAAGCACAGAAATCACATACATTTACATGGTTTTATCAATGTGTATTCCTAGAAAGATAGTGAGCATATTTTTTAAGAAGTTGTTCTTCAGCTGTGACTAACCATGCAGTAATTGTTTTGGTTAAATGTCTCAGATAAATTAAATGCACTAAATGTTTTCTTTTATAGCATACAGAATAAGTGCATGTTTGAGAGAGCAAATTAACTTCTGAGTAGAATTAAGAAAGCTTTTGTTGTGTGTGAAACCCTGAAGGGCTGAGTACCCAAAGTCTTTTCATATGTGCTATATAAGTAAGAGTAATACTTTTAATTTTTTTTTCTTACATTTATTTTTTCTAGTTCTGGTTGTGTGTGCTTGTTTTTGGAGGCATTATGGCAAATGCTTTTAAAGATATAATTGCATTATTATTACCACAAAAACCCAGAGAGAGCTACTGTAAAGAATACATACTATAGTTAAGGCTGATATCATCTTTACAGCAACCAGTGAAATTTCATCAGAAACATTAGACATATGCATTCACCAGGACACATCTCTCATAACTAAAACCAAACTGTTGGGCTTTGTGCTGATTCTCTCCTCTTTCAGCCAGGCTGATCGTCTCGTGCCATGCAGCCTCTGCCTTTGCTCCGCAACCTTGATGCCTTGTGGGAAGCTCGGGAGCTCCGTGTGACACAGCCGGCCCGGGCTTTCCAGGCCACTGGGCAGAGCACATTGCAGCCCAGGTACGGCTCCCAAAAGGCTCGCAAAATGCAGAGCAACTATTTGATGAACAAGTTGCTTCAGCATTTGAGCTGAAACCAACTTTGGGCCAATAAGATCTGCATTACAGCTCAGTTCCAAATTGATAGTTCCAAATTGCCACACATTTCAACAAAAATCAAGATTCGTTCAGTGAGATTATTTCACTTCACAGAAAATTATCTATTCACAGAAATATTCTCTACTAAAATGCTGATAGGAATATTTAAAACATCTATATTACAAGGCATTGAGTTTGTAAGATTTGGTGCAGTATGAACTACTTTTTCCCTCTTATCTGATAGAAGTCTAATTGATTTATTACAAATCAATAGGGTTTCACAGCCCTATTTTATCCTGAATTACACCAGCATTCCCTATTTGAGGTCCCACAGGTTGACACTTTATTCTTATATAATGCTTTTAAAAGTAATGTATCTGAAAAGAAACTCACCAGCTGTGCCTCCTGCCACTCCCTCCAGAGTTTAGGTATATATATATTCCTTTGAACAGAAATGTTGCAATAAACACAAGGAGGAAATGTCTCATCAGAATACAGCTACATAATGAAATTCTGGCCATCTTCAATTCAACTGAGTAGCAAGCCCATGTTGTAGCCCCAGATGGGCTCAGTACTGCCTTTCTCTCTGCACTGTTGTTCTTTGTTCCATTAACAATGGTTAAACATGAATATTTACCTTGTCAACTGTTTGATTATGTAAATACTATAACAGGAAATTTGCATTCCTGAACAGGCACAGCTGGAAACAATTTAAGAGAAAAAAAATCCTTCAAAAGAAGAGGAGAGAATTTAAGAAGCATACGGATGCCCAGGTTTACATGATAATCAACAAAAGCGGTGCTTGTTCCTCCTCTTTGCGAGGAGGCACTTCACATCCCCACCAGAGTGAACACCCTACAGTCACTCTGCGGGAAGCTTTCTTTCAAAAATCATTTCCTCTAACTCTGAAATGTAAAAGAGTCTATAAAAATAGACCTGACAGCTTCTCAAATAAGACATAAAAAAAGCTTGAGCAGGGACCCGGTTTGTTAAATTCACTTATCTCATGTGCTAGCCAGAGTGGTGGATCTTCAAGTTTTCCTTAAAGGTTGTACCTTACAGTCCTTTAATTTGTTAAAATTGGAAGTGTAACTCCGAAGTCAAGAAGAAGAAGAGTAGAACTAGGCCTGAATTAAACAATGAATTGAAATACAAGAGTGAGTGCCAGAACAGGCAAAGTAAAACGTCCATGACGATCATTACATAACTGTGCATGGAGGGAACACTGAAAGAGAAGACTTAACTAATTTAACTTCTGCTACATCTTTTCAAAACCTGTATAGGAACTTGATACCCAGTCAGGAAGTCTGCCATCAGCCCAAGCTTCCTTGAACTTCATTCCCTGCTGACAAGCTGTGTCTGAACGAGAACTGAGCACTGCCTGCAAAATTTGGCCCTTGAGTTTAGTGAATGACAGAATAAAAATCTCCCACACTGAGCCAGGGCAATTTGCAGCTAAGAAGCAAAGGGACTTGCAGATACCCAAGTTTTCTAAGCAGAATGCTGTTGCCTTCCCTGTCAAATACACTGTGCTGGAGCCTAAGACTAATCACTGCAGTCTATCTTACTGAATCTCAGAAGGATTGAGGTTGGAAGAGACCCATAGAGATCATCTAGTCTAACCTCCTCTGCTCAAGCAGGGACACCCAGAGCACAGGGCGGCATCCAGGTGGGTTTTGAAGATTTTGAAGAAGACGCCACAACCTCTCTGTCACTGGCCACCACTGAGAAGAGTTGGCCCCTTCCTCCCCTCACGTACTTATATGTATTGATCAGATCTCCTCTCAGTGTTCTCTTCTCCAGGCTAAACAGGCCCAGCTCGCTTAGTCTTTCCTCACAAGATAGATGCTCCAGTCCCTTAAATCATTTTCGTCGTTCTACATAACAAGGCAGTACATACCACATACACACATCCTATATAGCTGGTGCAAGGATGTGGTCATATACAGCCCATTTTGCTGCCAGAACTAAGATTATCATTCAAGGACATTGCTACAGAAATGAGGCATCTGTCAAGCAAGACTGGAGTGCACAGAATGCAAAACCTGTGAATGAGTCAGCTAGACAAAGAGCTTTAATATCCTGGCTTCGTACACTTTATCTTCGAAAATTCAGATGGGATCACGCATTTGACTCCGTAAGAAATGACAGTATTTACATATCTATTATTATCTATTACATTTAATCTGTTTCTGTGTTAATTTCAGAAAAGCAAGGATACTGCTATAAATGGAGAATTCTCACCTCTGAGGAATCATTGGTGTCAGGAATAGTACAATAGAAGTCAGAAAGGGTATGAAAAGCTAAAGGCTATCACAACAGCATATAAATAGCCTTTCTGGTTTAGGATTTTCAATACTGCCCTATTTCCACCCTTCTGCAGCCTCCTTCTCTGAAACCCAAGAGTCATCACCAAATTCATTCTCAGAGCCCAGTCTTGAGCACTCTTTGAAGTTTTGTGGTTACACAAGACAATGTTGGTGAATAAAACAAGTTTGACATTAAAGACATAGGCCTAGAAAAAGTAAATTAAGAACCTTTGCCTGATAAAGTTACAAGCCTACCTATTAGAAGTTTCTTACATTCCTCCTCCTCACAATAATGCTACTTTTCTGAGTTTTCAAGGGATTCTCTGATGTTTTCAACAGGAACAAGTAGGATCCAAAAAAGCTTATTAAAGCACACTTCACAGGTGTAGCAGGATGGCCAGGGTCATACAGGAAACTGGACAATGAAACTGGACAAGGAAAACTGGCTTATAGAGCTCATCAAGCATCAGATCACTTACTGCAGAAGCTTCCATAGAAACTTCTGTACGTGTATCAGAGACAGTGCAGAAACAAGAGACTAACTGTGCATACCTGGCATCACTGGCCACATCAGATTGGAGGTACTACTCACCTTCACCCACTGGAAACTTGTTGCCAGTTGATGTAGCATATTCCACACATTTGAAATGCACTTAATGAGACTAGGATGCCAGTGCAGACGTAAGCTTTCTGCTGCCACGTATCCAGTATTTCAGCTCTGGCTGCAAAGAATGAAAAAGTTCCTTTGAAACCCAATGAAACTTTGGTATCATAATATAAGAAAATTACAGTTTAGCCTATAAACTATTCCAGTAGCCCAAAGAGAGTTTAAAGACTAGGGATTAAATAGTATGTATATGCCAAGGACAGAATTAATAAGTATTTTTTTCCTTAACAGACTTACAAGAATGTTCCCATAACTAAAATGGGTATCAATATTCCTTCACATCTTTTTCGTTACTGCCTGAACAAACAGAGTTCTACGGAAAAATCTGTTCTGGGAACATTATCCAATACAAGACATACTGTAGGGAAAGAAGTAACAGCTGCAGATATCATTAGCCAATAAGATATGCTTTGAACATTTCAAAGTGCTCTACAGGCATATTAGAAAATTAGTATTTTTACCACTACAATGGAGAAGGGAAAAAAATATTTTAGTAAGTAGAGCTACTAAAATATAGGAAGGGAAGTATAAGTAAGTATACAGAAAAAATATATCTATGATAAGACATCTGAAGGAAAGAAATGAGGCAAGAGGTGCCTCCAAGGAATTCATGTATAGTTGTTTCATAAATAGCCTCTGTATTTCAGGTTGATACAATTTAAAATAAATCTACCTACATCCAAATCATTTTTTTTCTAGTACTTCACTGTTAAAGTTGCATTAGTTTTATCAATCCTTCATTTTATGCACACTTTACACTGCCATTAGAGCAATCAAATTTTCCAGTAAAAATCTGTTTATCAGCCCAATGCAAATTTGAAAGCTGCCAGTAGAAGTGTTCAAGAGAAATAAATAGCTGTTGCCCGAATTTTACATGAACTATTACATAAAGACCTATTTCACACTAACTCCATCAAAGGAGCACACAAAAACATTTGGATTCTACAGCCAATGCTAACTGTGGATATACTGATGGAATCATTAAAAAAAAAAAAAAAAAGGGCTGTATGTTCAATAAACACACATTCCTGGAAAGTGAGTTTTGCTAGGATAAGCTCTATGAAGTACAGAGTGCTTTATGTGATAATAGAGTAGCTAATATACAAAGCAGTTGCTTTCCTTTATTAAATATGCTGTACATACAGGATATTTGTGCAATTTACTATGAAGCACACATGGCATTTTAAAATATGCAAATTTGCAAGCCAATTCTGTTCTTCTTCTCATAGAGGACCTTTTTGAATTAATTCACAACTCATTTGAATGAATAAGAATGACAGAAACTGAATAAACTTTCGCATTTTGATAATTAGCTCAAGTGACGTCAAAATGTTTGCAGATGAATTTGCATCTCAAGTTCCTTTTTGTTCAAGACATTTGAAGTTGCTTAGGTTCATATTTCTCTAAATATGCCCTTACGTATGCCCATGGTTTAATTTTTTTCAAGATCTGCTTTTGATTTTGAGAGCTGCAAATACAGCTGGTAACAGACACTGTCAGGGCTCAGCCTGACCTGCTACAGCATTTAAGCTTTTTTTCTGTACATAGAGTAACAGTCAGTGATGTGCCCGCATACCTAATAATTAAGCACCAAATAAGAGCTCCATTTACCAGTTATACAGTATTTAAACTGCAATCAGAGGATACCAATAAATATTTTTTGATAGTACTGATCATTATTTTAAGCAAATAAATCTTCATACTAATACAGGCAAGTAGACAGAAACACTCCTTCAGATAGGAACTTTCTTGAAAATATTATTCAAGACAGCTGAATGAATACATTGTTAATACAAATAGTACAGAGTATAGATTAGCTGAAAAATTTTGATAGATAAGTAATAGGTATTGTCTATTTTATTGGATTTTATATTTTTTATTATGTTCTATTTCAGATGAACATATCTTCAACAATAAGTTTCTATAAACTGTATAATCTGGCAGATATAGCTGGAAGAAAAAGCAAAAGACAAACAAGTGCTATATTTATAGACAACTGTTTCAAAGTCCAATTATAATTACAAGAAAATTACAAAAAAAAAATCCATTAAACAGTTTCAATGCACCAAATAGATTTGACACAGTGGCACTTTAAGTCAAATGCCTTAACAAGATTTTTTTTTTTCCTTCGAAATAAGATGGGTCTTCAGAGCTGGTTTATGCAAAGTGACAACTTGAACAATTTTTGAAATGTTGCTAGTCAGAAGGAATAGAAAAAAAAAAAAAACAACCCACCCAACCCCATTGTCACTATGGTAATTATTTCACAATGCCTGGTGTTAAATGGGCAGTGCTGTGGCCTACGAAGCAGCTGAATCCTGCATTGTCCTTGCATGATAAAAAGATTTGCGAGTCTGAAAAGCAGAGGAGCGGAATCTCACAGCTTCTTAGACTTTGCACTGAAAGGGCCATTGTAGCATCATCATAAATCCTGGGCTCCCCAGGCACTTGACAACTAAAGCAGTGGACAATAGAATTCTTGTGTTGAACAAAACACTCCTTGTCTGCCAAAGGGCTTATCTGCTTCATTTACAAATGTCTTTCATTGTACCAAAATAATTCCCTATTAGAAAAACTATTAGGAACAGAACTAAATAAATATTCAGAGCTTGGTGGGCTGTTTGGCAAAAAGGAATAAACTAATACAATCAGGAACCGTAGAAAATATAAGATTTAAATCAAGGAAACACAAAACAACCCCAAATCTCTCTTCATTTTCTCTTTGTCTTATTGCAGCAAATTACACTGAAAACACATTTTTCTACATAAAAGAGACCTAGGAGATAGAATATTAACTAAAAGACAAGACAAATATTAGAAACCTGGAAAGATTTCAGATTGGAACAAAATTATGTCCAATGTGCTTTTAAAGTTAAAATATTTCCAGATTAGCAATTGCAGAAATAATAAATTTACAGACATACCAGAAAGTTTTATGAAATGATGATAAAATATTTATAATCATAAAAGGAATAAAAAAGGAAATTTATAACTACATATATTTCCTTGCTAGTAAGAGATGAAAAGGTATGAGAGAAGTGAAATGAAAGTGGTGACCAGCTTACTGCATCTTTTTTCAAGAAGCCTAATGAAAATTTACTACAGACAGAAATGTGAAAGTGAACAAAAATAATCAAAAGCATTTATTTGCTTAAGAAAGCATTTCTACTGCATTCAGAATTCCAGTGCATCAGCTTACTACCTAAATAGTTACTTGATTACAATTTAGTATAAAACTGCTTATGGGAAGAGAATTTCCAGCATAGTCAGGAAGGGAAAAATATGCTACCGATCTACAGTATTGCTCAAACATAATCAATACTGACCATATGTAAAATATCAATGTAATCAAGATTAAAACTTGATTTAGTTTTAGACCACAAGACGTAGGAACACGTGAGCTTTCCATGGTTCTTCTGCAAATTTCCTGTGTGACCCTGCCACACACCACTTAACCTCCAAGTCATTTCTAAGAGTGAACAAAGGCATGCTGTAAAACATTTCACCTACGAAAACCAAAGTAATTGGTATAAAAATCCAAGGAAATTCAGACCTCCCACGTGCCAGCAGGGTCTCTTTTCTGTTTGGTTGGAGACCTTTAACATTTTTTATCTCAATCTCTCTCCTCAGTGAATAATTAACTATTCTGAAGATGTAGGCAAATTTCTGATTTAATAGGGAGTTGAAACCTGAATTCTTATATATCATATTTTGATATTTTCTATTCTGAGCTTTATTTTTTTAAAGAAAACTGTTTTCTGCCAGTCCTCTTTAGTTTTAGTCTAGGAGCCTCGTCCACAGCGCTCAGTGCATGTCCTGGAGCAGCCACAGCCAAGCAACCGCCATCCCTGAGGAGCACGTGGTTGCCAGGGCAGGGCCTTCCACTGCCATCAACCCCCTCCCAGGGCTGGGAGGTGGGGAAGAGGTCCTGTCTGTATTTTACAGACCCAGAGCTGGGTCTCAGAGGGGCTAAGCAGTCTGCCACATTTGCATAGAAATTTTATATAAGCCTACAGTTGGACTGGAAGTGAATCTTGCCACCCAGCAGGACTACCCTGTGGAAAGGCAGCATATATGAGAAAAGAAAGTTTTGTATAAATAAAGTTCTACTCAAGACAGATAAATAGTCCATTTCTCTCATCAGACTATGCCCTTACTTACGACCTTTCTCATTTTATATGATATGCTCTACCAAGATGTTTTGCCCCATGAGTGACATCCCTTATGGGACGGGCCGCCACTTTGGTGCGCACTGCAGACTTGTGAGAGGTGCAGGGCACGGGCACACAGGGACAGGGGAGCTATCGCTCCCAGAGGTCACACATGGACAAACAGCTGATCATACCTAGACCTAGTTAAGATACAAATGTGCCATGAACAATGAGTGCCATTAGCATACTAAAATATCTGTGCACTGTAGCTGAGATATGAGAGAGAAAAATATGTATCACTGGCATTGAGAATACCTGACAGACTGCAGACTAAAGCCCAGATCTTATCTGTTCAAGGCCCAAATAAATAGCAACAACAGTTTTATGCAGGCTCACAAGTGATAAACTATCCCCACCAAGAAAACCTCACCAGGGCCATGGGTACCAAGGCACAAGGCCCTGTGCTCACCCAATACAACATGACTTCATCAGCTCAGCTCTTGCTTTTGGGTCACAAGTGCCTGCAGGCAAGTGATAACCCCTTGAGGATAAAGTCTGTATTAATTAGCCTCATGCTGCTTCAGTCCCATCCTATCCAGGTACTAAGAATACAAGTAGATATGGAGGCCTGAAGGCAGGTATGTTCTGTCATTTTAAATATCATGAAAATCAAGCCCTCCATTTCCACAAGTCTGAGTTTCTTCTAAAATTAAAATTGGTAGAAGAGGATCCACAGTAAGAACATGTATTTTTATACATATCTGCCTATATATATATATACATGTCAATAAATGTTAATGCAAGAGTTTTGTTTATCTTTTTCATACATAGCCAGTATTGCAGTGCACCACACTATAATTTGAATTCCTTGCATTTGGAGAAAGTCTCCATTTGTGCCCCAAGAAATAGACTTTTTATACTTTCTATCTACTAGATTAACTTAAATATATGTTTTTAAATCACCAGCAGTAAAATACTCATACATATTCTCTCTCCGTTAAACATAAAGCACTCAAAATCAATTACTTCCATTGCAAAAAACATAGTGAATTGCTCTAAACTCTGCTAAGTCATGCTGGACCCTCAGCTTGCACTAAAAGTGGATGTCAGAGACCTGAGATTACTAGAGCAGGTTCTTGTCACCACCAAAAGGCTTTTATGTCGAATTATCACTGCTTTTTTTTTTTTTTTCTGCTTGTTGTGATCAATAGCAAAGCTGCAACTATCTTTATTAGCATTTGGCGCCTACTATATCCTATCCTTTACCACCACCAATTTAAGTAAGCTGTTTTCTATTTCTTTCCTCTGGCTTTCTTCTGTTCTCTTTTATCAACCTCTTCTAGTGACCTGAAAAGAAATCCTAAAAAGTGAGAGGCACTGAAGTATATGCTGAATGCCCCCATTAGCCAAGCTGTAGGGGACACTCAGCACAGAAAAAAATTTCAACTAACCTTTCAAAAAATCTTTATATAAATGTTCCACAAAATCATCCTGCTGCTTGCAGTTCCACTAGAGACACCCAAGAAAGAATAATCCTGAGACATCAGAGATACTATAAAGGAGACGAGCACAGAATTTGTGCAAGGGACTCGAGAGAGATGGAGTTCTTTGGTCGTAAGGACATTTTTACCCACCTTCTTCCTTTTATTAATAAATAAAGAAAAGAGTAGTTGTTTAAAGCCACCACAGAGATCTGACGTTTTTGAATTTCTGTGCACCTCATTCAACTCTCTGTCATCCCAGAAAGATTCGTGATTCATTCTGGAAAGCCAAGTGCAAATCTGGCAATGACTTTTCAAACAGTTGTGAAGTTTTAGAAAAAGTTTAATTTAGTCTTATTTCTGTATTGAGCACACTTCTTCCCTCTCATCTCCTGCCCAAATTCCCAGTGGTTATAGCTTGTCTAGATTCAGGAATGGAGAAGCATGAGGAAAAGAGGTGGTAAACTCTTTTTAGGTCACCCTAAAGCCATTCAGTCTGTCTTTCCTGGCATTCTTTTTCTTGTTTCCTTTTGTGTTTTCTCCAAGGATGCTACAGTGTTGGCTTCCCAACAAACAGTAAGGCAATGTTACTACTTTTATCCTCAAAGCAGTCTTTACTTACCGACATCAAAAAGTTAAAAAAAAAAAAAAAAAAAAAATCAGGAAAGAAAAGCTGAACATTACTGAACATTATCGATTTTCCCTCCCTTCCCCTCTCCCCAAAAAGGCTCCTTTAAATATTGTTCCAGTTTTAAGAACTGAACAATACCAATTAACTATTTTTTGATACTATTCACAAAGGTTCATCATTTTCAAAATAGGGTGATTAAAGATGTAAACAAATGCCCAAAGGTAAGCTGAATGTTTGGAGCACGGGCAAACACTAAGAGTTGCCACTAACCACTACGTGCAGTTCAACCTCGAACTAATGCTGCTTTCAAGAATTCCAGCAATATTTATTTCTAGGATTTTCTACCTCCTATCATTGCAGGATATTCCATTCTAAAAATTATAACACACTTTATTTTTTTTGAGCAGTCTTTTTGTCTATATTTGATAACATCCCTACCTATATATTTTTGACAGTTAAACTCAGATACAGATCTGTATTTCAGCTGTGTAGCGTAATGAAGTGCTCATAACACTGAAGTTCACAGCTAAAATGAACCAGAATATTCTACTATATTAATATTTAACATTTGTCTGCTATTCATTATGCCTCCCAAATACCACCGAGACTTTAATTTTGTGTGGTGTAATTATTGTAAGCTATGAGCAAGTGCATTATGAGGTTTCTTCAAAACAATGATTGTGAAAAAGAAATATGCATAACTAAATAATAACATCACAAGTGCTCTCCATATATTCAGAAGGAATTGCATAATGAGGGAAGAACGGATGCTGATGGGAGCTTTGCCTTATGAAGAAAGTTCTAGGTAGTATAAAATGCTTTAAATAATGATAAATGAGCTCCAGAGTACTATATCATTAGCAATTAACTAGTATAATCATACTCATTGAACAAAGAGAAAGATATATTTATGAAACACTGAGGATAATAAAAGGTAAGGGAAAAAAGTGCTTTTTTTTAATAGCTGTCTGAAAGCTGAGATGCTGAAAAGCGTCTATTCTAAGTTTCAGTTCCCTTCATTTTGCAGTCAGCAAGACTCCATACAACATGGAAGAGCACATATGGGAACAAGCTAATGGTTAATAAAAATCAAAGATAACTTCATAATAACAACAACGGTCTCTTGGCCAGCTGCATGGAAATGTGAATTTCCAGCAAAAGCAAGAACATGAATAATTGCAATAAGTCAATCTTAAAAAATTCAAACCATCTTAAAAATTCAAACAGCTTCCACACAAGAAAGGTAACTTTCTTCCTTTTCAACCGAACTGCAAGTTCAGAGACAGCAGAATCCTCCAGGCCATAACCTACATCCCCCGGGTGGCCTCTGGCAGATTTGCGGGCGTATCTGCACGTTACATTGCTGACAGATGTGAACTCTTCCCGCCCGCGCTCCATGCCGAGCTGGAGCTGGATAACTGCGGTGAGCGGAGCGCCGGGGCCGGCCCAGCGCGGCCTGCTGGGCCATTAGCTGCCGCCATTCTGCTCCCTCGGCCTGCGCCCTGCAGGAAGCGCCGCCGGCCGCTCCGCCAGCTCCATAGTCCTGTCCTCTGCTCCTTAGCTACATCACCAAACTGCAAATAAAAATTAACGCCTGCATCCCAAATGTATGTTGTGGAGGTAGCTTAATTTAGTCTCACATGATGCTCACTTAAGATGCGTAGTGCTAGTCCAGATTATTTAGTAAGAAAATCGTACGGCCACACTGATCACTTGAGGTCATACACCTTTTTCCCTATATATGCCATGATCTATATTTGAATTGAGTCACAGCCATACACATAGTTTATGTTCAATTTAATGAGCTGTCTGGATAATATAAAGATACTCATGCCATTGGTATTATCTTCAAGTTAATGAGATGTATGACTGTATCATGAGTCTACTTACCTCGACAAACCTGTTATTTTCATTTCAGAAAGTGTCAAGTTAAGTGAATTTTATTAAAAACAAATCAGCTAATAGGTTCTACCAAAGACTGTGGATGATTTTGCTTCAACAAGTTGCTGATTTTAGGGTCAGTATTCAGAGCAATAGTGATCAGAATGCAGTCCTTTTTAACAAATAGCACCCTGTATGCTAAATTATAGCTGAACACTTTCGAGAACTCATTTGAGAAGTTGCAAGTGACAATAATAAGCTTCCCCTCTCCCTTTGTAAGAAGCAGCCTGATGACTCATTCTGTCAATCTCATGCAAAATGTTCAGTTTTTACATTCATGTTTACTTATTACAGCAACTGTAGTGCAAAGAGATGAAGAATAAACCACAGAAGCTCCACTAAATGTTGAATTTTTGCTTTTGTATTACATTCATGTGCTGCTTTATCCTTTCATTTTTCAGAGCACATGAACCTCCCCAGCCACATTTAAGAAAATAAACCTCAGCAACTCCCCACATCAAGACAATGTAATTTTATGAGCCGCTACATAAATTATCTTCCAAAACACTTTGTGAAGAAACAGCTTGTGGTATTGAGAAACACATAATGCTGTAAATTCAAAAGCTTGAGATTTCATGGTTTGAAACACTGCACACCCATGAATATGGTACAATAGACCAAACAAAAATGACCGAAAATTGCTAATTTCAGAGCAAAATCCTGTGCTGTGTCAAACAGATACATCTGGCCATCTCGAAGGCAAAACCTCCTTTCCTAATACAAAATTAGGGTCCAGGGAAGAGGCTTCAACTGCAGCACAGCATAGCCAAGCCTAGGCTCAGTTCCTTTATACAATACTTGGTACATTTACCCAGAGTACATGGCCTTTACAGCCTCTGCAAACAACAAAAACCTGGAGAGATCTTCTTCCTTCTATATAGATATTAATAAATGCCTTGGGAAGGGAAAATAAAATTGTATAGTATCAGAAATATGAAACACAAGCAGCTGGGAGGGAAGAGGAATTGCAGAGCTGTGTGTTTTCCCTACAGATTTCTTTTGTCCCAAATTTCCAATATCAAATCTACTACAATCCTCTACAAAAATAACTCAATCAATAACTCAACATGTTTAAATAACATTGATTTTGGAAAAAAAAGTCACCCTAGGCACTTAAAGATCTTCCTCTGTAGCATGAAACTCAAACCTCATAGTCAAATGGAACAAACCTACATCTGCAATGATAATTCAATGCAACTGTTCAGTTGTTTTCAGCAAATGTCATTTATTTTCATCTCCAAAATCAGAGGCAGCATTAGGGGTATGCTTGGAAGAGCTTACCTTCCCAGGAACTAGGGAGGGAAGGAGTACATTGCTAAGGGAGTTAGTGACCTGGCTGGTCAGTACGTGCAGATGTATCAGGGATCTGCTGCGGTTAGGGGCTATCTTGAGGGATGCCCCTTGCACCGGGACTGCAAATCTGTCACCTCTAGGAGTTGCCCGTTGTGACCTGCAGGTCAGCAGTGACACAGGACACAGCATCTGCTAAAACCAGCTCTGGAGGAGACAGAGCAACCGGTGAAATAGGAAGACAGATCTAGTGGGTCTGATTAAAAACAGGGAGCCTTAAGAATGAAACCAGCAATCTTTGGAGAGTCAGCAGGCTCCCAAGTTTGCCATATGCCTTCGTATGTCTGTTCTGGGGGAGTGTTACAGCTCCTGCTGTTCCATTATTCACTTTTTAAAGAAAATGTTACAGGGCCACAAGGACTCACAAACATTTGTTGACATTTCTTCTGGGTCAGTCTTAGGAGTGCTGCAAGAATTTAAACATATGGCAGTATTTAGTTGCATAAGGGAATGGGCTGTTTCAGAGAAAAGCAGTATTCAGTTGCAAAACAGTTTAGCCACCATAAAAGTTTTTTTGAATATTGGCAAAAATTCAAGCTTTTTCATTATATTTTTCACATTTTGTTTTTAAAGCAACAGCAACTTATCGCATGAGCAGTTTGCAGTACTTTCTCCAGGCCTCCATACAGAGAGTATGTTGCTCTGGGGCTCTCGATCAAACAGACTTGACAGATTTTAGATCTGGCGAGGGGTGAAGAAGGGACACACTGACACCTAAAATGATGGTTATTTCCTCAGCTTGACAAAGAACACAGAGCAATCACTGGATTTTGAATCAGAAGGACTCCTTGAATTGAGTGCTTACCATGGCTGGGTAATAACAAATGTGCATTTGCAAGGCAGGAAATGATTTACAAGGATTTTTATTGTTATTTGGAACGGCATTGTGGCACAACTGCTCACTGGCTGGCATTCCTTATACCTTGCTCTTAAAAAACCGCTCCAGTCGCTCCTTCCACTTCCACAATATTAAATAGGCCACAATCTTGTCTTACACGCAATATTAGGATGCAAGAGCCATTCCCTGTTAAAAACTACATGACAGATGTTTTTCAAAAGGTAGCTTGATTGAGGGAGGTGCTGTTTCCTGAAGTGTTCTGTTAACTGATACCTAACACGTTAACTAACTGAGCAACTAGCTGCAGCCCTCGGCTGGCAGCACTGCAGGGGCTCCTCTGGGTCCTCCAGCAGCATGGGCCACTTTGCGCTCGTGAAACATCCACCCCAGCAGATATCTCAGTAAAATCTAAGACACAGGCTGAGAAAACCAAGGATTTGGATAGGTTTGGATTGAGTGATAGCATGCCACAGCCCTCTGATTAATTGCTGCTGCTCAGTAAACCTCCCCGGGGTGCTAGGTAAGGCAAGATGATGCTAGTTAATGCTGGAGGAAATAAAGGGATGCACAGACTAAGCCTTTCCAGGCTGCTTTTGAATAACATTTTCAAGCCTAGAGATGAGCCCGAGATTATTTTGGTGAAAACAGTTGGAATAAATTCATATTTGAATAACTGAGATGGATAACAACCTTGCTTTTCCCTTGCAATTTCTGATAATGCTATTTCACTTAAATAAGAATATTGTACCAATAAATAAATAAAAAAGCTCTATCAGGAAGTTTAAAAGATATATGTAATATACTTTTTAGTAGCTTCCTTGGGAGTTTATTAGCTGCCAGCAGGCACTGTTAGGTGTATTACCGCTGTTGTTAGCTAGAAGACTGTGCAACTGCTCGTATGCATTATTTTAACCTGATTAGAGAATGGAAAAGCATCAGACATTCTGAAATTTCAAATGAGTCGGAGGATAAAACTTTGTGACTGAAAAACAGAGATCTGTTATTTCTGTGATCAAACCCAAACTAATCAGAGACCTTCTGTAGCCAGACCCAGGCTGCGGACATCCCATGCGTGGACAGAGCAACACGTGCCACGCTTGGAAGAGCACAGCATCTGGGAAGCAGCTGGAAACCCCTTGGGGGATCTGCAGATACTGCCTGATTTTAAACCAGACTACAACTCTGACACTGTCAAAGCAAGAACTAGCAGCTATAATTTCAGTATTGCAATGATTTGAAAAAATAAACGCGACCGTCACAAAAGTTTTCTAAAAAAAAAAGTACCATCAAAACCACAACAGACCTTACTGAACTGCTGAATTGCTAAACAGAGAATGTTTTTATATGTTTTAATATAAAGAACATAAAATCAGGAATAAATCTGGAGGCTTTGGTAAAACCTGTTCCAAAAAAAACTGTTTACTTATCACCAATAGTAAATCTGAATGATGTGAATAAAATTTCTTGGGCAACTTTTATCTAACTTTCACATTCTTAACAAAATTATCTCCTTAATTTGGTTGGGAGAATCATTAATATCACAACTCATGTCCTTGATGGGTATCAGCTGCAACTACTGCAGGCAGGTACCCATTTGATGCCAGTATATCCAAGTTAGTAGCTGAAAACAAACAGTCTAACAAAACCACGCCGCACCTGGCTGCTGAAGTCAAAGCCTTAAGGACCTGCAAGCCAGACAGATCAAGAGATATCTCAGCAGCACAAGAAAACATAACAAAACAAAGAATACGACTCACTGAAATGTCAGTCAAAAAATGGCATTATAGAACCGAAGCCATCAGCAATACAACTTCAGATATCAGTTGCATTGAGGAAAACCTAATTCCAATTATGTGAAGTCATGGAACAGCTTGTTCACGCTAAGCCTAGCTACTTAGCCACCATCTACTCATTTCTTTTACATGGTAAGAAATAGAAATTGCTCTGATACACCCATAAGCAATTATAAAAGATCTGCAAATATTGTCAAAGTATCTATAAATATTCATGTATACTAAATCTTTTTGACTGGGTTCAAAAATTTCATTTTTTGTTTCTGCAAATGTTCTGTTGAATTCTGCTTACTGTCAAGCATGTTTGTGGAAATCAAGCATTTTAAGTAGCAACCACAGCCAATATTGAATTTGTACCCACTAATATTCCTATCAAACCTAATTTGAGGAAAGGCACTTACCCATTCAGGGAACATGCCATTAACATGGCTTAAAATATATCAAATGGTTTGAAAAAATTACGAGAATAAAATACAATCCTGCTAACAATATATATTAGTGTCAGTGTGGAAGCGATGTGTTGAAAAGAGGAAAGCTGAGCATATTCATAAGTTTGTTAAATATTTTGCTCAAATTAACTAGATTTCAATTAATCTATCAGGACGTAATTAATGCATGAAGATACTGGAAACAGAAAAATAAAATGTCCCTCACTTAACAAATTCTTTGTTACAAGTTAACCACCCTCGCAGAAAAAAAAATCTCAGCAATATACACAAAATGTTTCTATATTAAACACATTCATAACGCTTTATTAAAAGATAGAATTTTAGGATAAACCAGTGAAAATAAAATTAATGTGGTTTAAATGCTGTTCTCCACAGATTCAACACAGCTTCAGCTGAAATCAATGCAATCCAGTTAAACAAATGCTCTGGCAGCTACTTCTTCTTCATGCCTTAAAAAATTATCCATTTCTTTGATTAAATCCATATCTATTAATGAAATTACATTTTCACTTTTGAAACACTATTTCTGAAAGTCATCAAATGCACAAACACGTAGGTGAAACGAACTGGGAGATTAATTTAATTCATAATAGACTAGATCAAAATATTTTCAACTCCTACACTTTGTATTTTCCTTTGGCCAATATTTTTATATTTCTCTGCCTTCTCAGTAGGAGAGAATACTTCAGCTATTGGGAGTGACTCTCAGCCAGCAAAGCTACCTCTTAGGCAGGGCTTGGTCCTATCGACTTTTTTTGTTTTAATTTTTGGTTTTTTAACTCTAACCCATTCAGCTAAGCACGGTTCCCTACCAGTCTTATTAACAAGACTATGACCAATCCAAAATCTCAAAGAGAGTTGTACTTTCTCTCCTCATGTCTTTCATGGACATCATGTATTATGGAATACAAAGAGGTCTAATTAATATGAAATTGTTGAATAGCTTTCCTAGCTGTCAGTTTTCACTTCAGCCATTGCAATCAACATCCCAAGATTTTTCTAAGCAAGCCTAATGGTGGCACAACGGTGCCTACTTTGGTTTCAACTTTCATACCATGGCGGCTATATACTGTGAGCCAAATGACACTGTTGAGATATCTAGCTATGTGGAAATGCCCTAATAAACCCTGTAAAGTTCAAGCACATGTGAGATTATACCCATTTATTTAATTTAACTTATATTTAGAAATTATGAAGCAAGAAGAATACATGAGCATGACCTGATGGCAAATGAGGAGGATCTGATGGACAACTGTAATAACCATTGCTAGAATTTCTCATTATCTATGTCCAGTTGAATGGCCAACACTTTTGGATGTTGTCAAATCCAAACAAACAGCAGCCTTAGTTTCAGCAATAATTAGCTACAATTAGCAAGCTTGACAGCTGCCTCAATCAGAAACATCACAACAGAGATTCAGTAATTCCCATCATTTGGGCTGAAACACACATTCAATGAAGAGAATTTTCCACTGGTATTAAGTCTAATGAAATATATTAGCTCAAGCTACCGTTATTTTTATTATCCAACAGTCCTAATGATTTCGTTTCTTTGAAACAAAAAATGTGATAAGAACTGTTCAAAATACATCTGCCTTCTTCCAAAATTTAATCCCATTGAATTAGTAAAAAGTAGATAAATCAAGCACAAGCACACCTCGCTCCTATCATTTTTACAATTACCATTACCAGAACTGCTCTACAACCCTGGCTAGGATTTGACCACTCTATTTTTATTAGGAGCATTTCCTCCATACCCTACTACCATTTAGTACAACCCCACAGAAACTGTGCACAATGCAGCAGTAATTCCTTTCCTGCTCTTGGACTAGATGATCTCCAAAGGCCCCTTCCAATCTTATTCATCCTGCAATTCTGTGACTTCCAGTTGAGTAAACTGATATCAACCTTTCCCACTAGCTTGCATGAAATACTAGCACTAAATTCAGCAATGACTTCAGTTCAGAGTGTCCTTAGGTGATGTTTTGGCTGGAGATACACACCTTGTAAACGCTATATACTTAGCAGGAGCTAAATTTTAACCAGGTTTACCCAAATGAAAGTACAGCATGACTGTGTCCACGAGCGTTGCACATTTTTTTTTTTTAATATGGCTGAAGTACCATTT
Source organism: Nothoprocta perdicaria (assembly GCF_003342845.1). Classification (NCBI taxonomy): domain Eukaryota; kingdom Metazoa; phylum Chordata; class Aves; order Tinamiformes; family Tinamidae; genus Nothoprocta; species Nothoprocta perdicaria. Next base: position 1,667,198 of record NW_020454982.1, on the reverse strand, counting down.
CTGGGATTTCTTCAGTTCAGCTCTGTGCCATTATGTCACCCTCCTTCCATCCAAAGTCAATCAAGTTTTAAGGGCTGAAAAAGCTGCATATTCTTTTAATATATAATTTTAAAAATCTTAAACTTCTTTTACAGGAAAAGAATGCATAATGAAGACTGTATCGGCCTAGTTCACTTTCTTATGCCTAAATACTAAATGCCAAGAACATGTTTTTCTTAACTTACAGGATTTTCTTATGTAGAAAAGGTGAAAAAAAATAATCAAATTCAAAGCTGTCTGTAAAATACAGAACAGCAGGAAAATATGGAGTGCATATAATTCAGTCAGAATACTCTCATATATATGTGGAGAAGAAACAAAATCTGCATCCCATTTCCATTCAATCTAATTTTGGGGAAGAGAGTAGCAGAAGAAAATGAACAGGAATCCATGCTAAAGCACCGTGCTACTGAAAAGAATATGTTTGGCTAGCATATTTCTCAGGCTGCAGACGAAGGGATATCAGTTGATTCTCCTTCCCTGTATTTCATTTTGATTTGTACAGTGCTAAATCCCCATAGCATCAACTCACAGATTCACTGCATATGAAGCAATAATGGTGAGGAGGAAATAAAACCACACACATTTCCACAGGAAGGAATACTCCTGGTATTTGTATTTCATGTCACTTTGCACCTTTTGTCTACTTGAACATCTTCGTTAGTGTCTCATTCCTGCTTAGCAGCTCCAGCACATCTTAATCCAATACAGCTGTAACCTGGGATGGGATTAATCTAAGGAAATACTATCCAGCTGCCTGGAAGAGTGAGAATTTGCCACTGAGAATTCCTCTGTTATCAGGAATAATGAAGCGTGTTTACGTGCAGCAGAAAAATGCTCGAGAAGCATAAGCGCTGCAGTGATATTTGCTTTCTTGGTGAGCAAGAAGCAAAAGAGCTGTACTGATTTCCCTCCCAGTTTTCTCCCTGTGTAACTATTACTGATATATCCAAAGAGCAGTAGATAGCAAAGGATTTTGAATGTTTTTTCCCTCCACTTATTTTTTGCCCCACCTTCTCTTAGACAATCTCTTCTTGAGATATGAACTACAAGAGAGACAGAGAGAAAAACAGAACAAACATTGCAAGAGATGGGCACATCCGTCTGGGAATGTATGAAGATACAAATGACCAGACTAAGGCCATACACCAGGTCATTGAAAGGATCCACAATGGCAGGAGAAGAACCCACATTTTCTACAAAGATTCCACTAGATTAGAAGATACGGTATTAACCCACACCTTCTATCTATTAATCTTTTTTTTAATAGGCTCTAAAAATCCCTCTTTTTATTGATAGCTTTTTCTGCCAGTGATATCAATGTTCCTTTAAAAACATGACACTAGAAATAACTCAAAAGAATTAGCAGAAACTTTAGAGATGTCTAATTAGCTTGGTGTCTTACTGCCTCAGGCACTCTGCAAGTGTGGGTCCAGCCTATATCAAAGATGAGCAGTTTCAGCCCCTTCACACTGACAAGGGCACAGGACAAAAACCTGGGACAAGAAGCATTTCTGCTGGCAGAGAAAACTTATTTTGACACTTTATGAGTTTTATTCATGAATTGATAGGAGCATTCCTTTGTCAACACATGATATGCTGGAAATAAGGACTGTTATCGACGTAGATGTCTTGGCATAACTATATTAGTACAGAACAGGTCCCCGCTTTTCACTTTCTTTCATTTTTAAATTACTGAACTGTAAAAAAAATCTTAATTGTTTAAAAATGAAAATGAGGATAAGATGTTTAGGGAAGATCTTTTCTAAGGTAATATCTTTTACTTTTGAAGAGAATGTTGTTTTCTGCTATTGGCTCAAGCTAAAACTAACTACAAATGCTAATAGCAACACAAGAAGTAATCTCAGACACGTTACTCATAAAGCCCTTTTCTATATTATGCAGCTCCTGAGTCTGAGCTGGTGGATTTTCCTGTTCTCAGCATGCTAAACAGGAGCAGCTAGTGCTGATGTTCCACGGGACACAAGGCGCTCCTAAGCACTTCAGTTGGAGGAGGTTGGACTGTACGACCTCCTGAGGTCCCTTCCAAAATGAAATATTCTGTGGTTTTTATCTATGCAATACATTTACAATAAATATGTATTGAAGCATTCTTTTCATTAGCGTCAACTTTTGACATTTGAAAGAATGCAATTAAGACCATATTAATTGTACTGAAAGTTCATATATATATAATATATACATAGCTGTATTTATGAAACCATGTTCCAGCTGCAAAATTTAGACAATATTGTCCTTCCCCAAAGACATCAGGAGAGAAGCCTGTAAACACATGCCATCCTATACAGAATCAAAGACAGACAAATAAACAAGCTTGGAAAACTGATTTCGCTTGAGTCCCACTGACATCACTATAGGAGCTAGCAATTCCTAAATTCACTATTCCATCTTATGAAAGGAAGGATTTAATAATTAATTTGAAAATGCAACCCATCATAAGTAAGTTCCTAAGCATATTGATGGATAGAATTATTTTCCTTTGAATTAAAAATTTGACTTTTTTTTTCCAGGAAAGAAGTAATCTAAAAATCACAGCAAGTCTGTTGCCTTATGATGTTGCCTATTTTAGCATCTGGAAAACAACACCTTCAAGGGAGAAAATGCCCTTTTCTGCATAAAGAATTACAACTATTTGGTCTATCAGTGAAATAAATGCCTGGTAATATTTTTCAGAAAATAGCTAGAGATAATAACAACTTTTGAAGACTAAGAAAAATCTATTGAAATTCTATACAAGGGTATCTAGAGAACATACTTAGAAGAGATGAATAGACTGTGCTGATTTAATGTTCTTTGTTTTGAAAACCATAGCAGTTCTTTGGGAAACGATTTTAGCCAGATTTATCTGAATTTGTTTCATTTTAAGGTAACCTTATCACCTCCCTGAGGAACAATATACTGCAGGAGTAAAATATTTATATTTCTTCCATTTTAAATCTAAGGAAAAACATTACTGGAACAGAATGAGTAATACTTAAATTCATGGACAAAGATTTTGGGGAAAAAGAATAAATGCAGGGAATTCTTTTTGATTTAACATACTGTAAATGTATCATATTATAATATATAAAATAATATGTTCTTACTGAACATAACATATTCCTCTCTAATTCAAAAAAGCATGAGATAAATGGAGATTCATTTTATATAAGGAAAAAAAAGAGAGAGAGAGATCCTCTTTTCTCAGCTGAAAAATGGCAAATAAATCTTAAAAAGATAATTGCAACATACTGAAATTCCAGTCTCTATTTGCCTCAAATCTTTCAAGAACATCATTGGTATTTGCTGGCTAGTAGGGCTTCATGCCTGCTGTGTTTCTTCACAATTAACTTTAAAAGTGATAACTACCAACACTATGTTATTAGGAGGTAGGCTACATGACCATGGTTCAGAAAAAAAAAGACAGATTTAGTGGGTTCAGTCCAGGTTTAGGTAATTAAAGCTTGAACAGTTGAATGAGCTGGAAGGACTTTAGGAACTTTATCTTGACGATTCAACAGAAGAAACTCCTATGACAGCTACTTAGGGTCAATGCCACACGAGGACTGCAGCTTAAGTAACTCAAATCCTCTTCACTTAGCTTTCTTGCAGCAATTTGTGTTCTCTTCAAAAGACTCCAATCCTGTCAACTTGTGAGGATGTTATGGTGCACATGATCTATCTGTTTAGCATTCTGCAGATCACTGAAACCTCCCAAAGCTTACCTAATTATTCTTGAAGTAATTGCAATATCAGGAAAAAAATGGAGAGGGAAAAACCCGCATTATCTGTGACAAGTGTGCTGGACATCAGAACTGAATTTGGGGATCCACTACATGTGGCACTCGACAAACACTTAGACTTGTCCCATTACACTTCAACAGTTAAATTCCCACTGATTTCAAGGAGATCAAGAACATGGAAAGGAAAGCCAAGATATTAGCGTATTTAAAAACAGGCAATTATAGACACAGATCAAGGGAAGGGTCCAAGAAGTGAAAGATGTAAGGTCAAATGATATGTGGGTGACAAGTTCCAAACAAGAATCCACCTTCTCCCTGTCTTCTATAACATAACAGGAATTAAAGGATATTTTATTTGCAGGATAACATACGTTTATTACTATTACAATGCTATTCTCTTCCTAAAATTCATTAATAACACTTTACGAAAAGAGAAACCAAGAAATACATGTCGGTAAAGTCACTGCATTAGTCACATTAGGAGTCAAGGCTCCCTTCCTCCCCACACAGACACTTAGAAATCAGAGCCTCACCGATAAATCCTTTGGAAATTTCTCGAAAGAGCACTGATGCATGTCCTGCGCTCAGTGACATAAAGCAAAGCTGAGTGATAATTATCCCGCGAGCTCAGAGGCAGCGCAGTGTAAAAAAGGTGCCAAAAATTCCAGTGCTGTCATTAACTGCTGCTGGCTGCTCATCATCTGAGCGTGGAGGACAGCCCGTCAGCCTGCACCCAGGCACGGGGAGAGGGGAACGTACCTGAACGCGGGAGGATATTTATAAAATCCAGTCATACCAGAAAAAAATAAATTGCCTCACAAAGAGTTGTAGCACTTATTGCAGTTACACGACATTTTGTTTCTCCTCTGGAGTTGGCAACGTCATATTGCTGATCTTTTCCTGATTTACAACAATGTTTCCAAAAACCCATTAAATACTGAAATTTCTCCCTGAAATGGAGACAGAATATGATAAAGAAAGAATCAATGATTCAGTAGGATACTTTGTCTATTTGCAGTTGATTTATTTCCTTTGAAAATTGTCAATGTTTACCTTTTAATTGATTTTTAAACCACTAATCAGTAAAGCACCCTGCAAATATTAGAGCTTGTAATACAGTTTTTCTGCTGTCCTGTCTCTGTTATCAAGCACATAAGCAAAGGCACTGCCTCTATGCAAAGCGCTGCTATTCTGCTGAAGGGAGGAACGCACAAACAGACCTTCTTGGTCACCGATTCCTGTCCCCTGAGCGGACAAGCCAAGCCTGCCTTTAGAAAGGTGCATGCACTCAAAAACACAACCAGGATTATGCAATGTAGCATAGAGGTTTCAGTACATGCTGCAAGTAAATTCAACATGCAGTAAAAGACCCAAATCCATAACTATGGACATGCTACAAGGAGGAGGATCAGGAAATCAGAAGGTTTCACCATTAGTGTAAGTCCTGGAAGAGTAAGATGTTTATCTTACCTTTCCATACCATAATGCTCATACGGCTTATTGCAGAAGAAGGAAAGAACAACTCAAAAAACAATCCCAGGGAACATGACCTGGTCCATCTGCAGTCTTGTCCACACAGCAGTGTTGCAGAGTAAGGTGAAGAATTCCCTTGTTCCCTGCCTGGATGTCAAGCTATCTACCAAGAGGTGAGAAACCAAAGCTGCCTTCTACTGTTTTTCCAATCACAGCAATCTTAGGCATTTCTCTAATTAGAGGAGCCACAGCGTTTTCAAACAATGATATCTAGTCAAGAGTGAAATTATATTTTTATTACCAGAAAGAAATGTTCTTGTTTATTTGCAGCGTCACAGTCTTTTCAAGAAAAATGAATGTACATTTTACTGTATTTTACTGCCTGGCCAAGTTCTGTACCCAACTGAAGAGACAACATGCAACACTTTGAACACATTTTAACTTTACCTGGCTTCTCTTTCATCTTTCATTCCAAGCTGTAGAACACATTTCTCTTATTCATAAAACATGTCACAAACCCAGACTGCAGCTAAAGCCTGATCTACATGACAGCCGCTGAAGCCACGGACAGCAGACGCTGTACATCAAATTGAACGAAATGGGAAATAAACAAAAGCACCTTCAGCAGCAGGGGCACTGCTGAACTGCATCAGCAGAACTGATTAATAAGATACATTTCTTTGACTGTTGCATTTTTTGGCTTTGACGGCTGGATCTTTTTCTCATAGTGTTGCATATCACCTATCCCCCTACTCTGCAGCACATATAACCAGAATTGGCCCACTGAGCAAATATATTGTTATGTGACCACAACTGGACAATCAGACAAGAGCTCTTAGATTATTTGCACTTGTTACAAGCCTCTAACTGTAAAACTTCCTTTCTTGATAACTCCTTGCAGAAATTTAAATAGAAAATGCCATGGATGTATAGAAATGACAGAAAAATAGGCAAGAAAGTCAAAGATGGAAGTAAGGCAAACAAGTCAGTGTCAAAGGAGCTCAACAGCAGGAGATAGCATTTTCAAGGATTATGCAGTACATAGATATATTTCTGTGAAAAGCTGAGGAAGAAAAAGTGAGCAGTGTTACAGTTTAATAAACAGTTTAATAGGCCACTTTATGAAAGAGTTCAACTGCAAAATGAGGACTTTTCCCCCTCCCTCAAAGATTATCTGGCTCTACGTTTGTCTCTTGCATTGCTCTGAGCACTATCTGACTGCACTGTGTACTCATGTTATAACTTCTTTATTGGCATATCTGAATATGAACCTATTTATAGTGTTCAGTCTCTTTCATTTTTATCTATGGAGCTGTTCCATCTTCACTGCCATACCACTCTGGATAGTATTTTGGCACATGTTGGATGTTAAGAGTTACTATATAAAACAATGTTTCGTTCTACTTTCATTGTAGAGATTGAAATATTCACAAACGTCAGATTTGTGTCTGTTTCTCAACTTACGTAATTTGAAAATACAAGTCATCATGCATGAAATGCACCCACGCACCTTTTCTTGGCTTACCATAGACTAAAATTATTTCAAAGGCAATACCCTGCACCAGTCTTAAATTCTTAACATCAGATTAAGAATTTAATTATGTTTTAATGAAATTATTCTTATGAATGTTTCCATGAAGGACCATATAGCCTCTTACTAAGAGCATGGAAGTCTACATCTAAATATATTCTGCATTTCTGTTAAGAGGTCCTACAGATCTATTATTTGATCCAAAGAAGATCAATCTTGTACAACTTGAATTTCTCTATAATGTACAGCATATATTTATATACACTGCTGCTCTGTAAGATAGTATGATTGAATATAACTGTTTTTTTTACTATGCTTTAGTCTTCAATATCATTAATCAAGGTGTAAGAGGGGATGCTGCCATTTATATACATTTCAGTTAGTTCAAAGAAATAAATGAAAAATCTCATGCTGTGGATGATTTTGAGAAACTTCTTAGAGGACTCGTATCTAAAACACTGGACGTGTTACGTTGCTTTCGTATATAGCGCTTTCAGCTATCACACGTGTTCATACAACCCTCTATTTTTCTTCTATTTACTAAAATACCGTAATCTTCCATCAGAAAACATCTTGTTAAGCACATTTATCTTCATGAGGTAAGGGCAGGCCTTAGCACGCAGCAATCAGCGATAGAGAATTTTACTTATGGCTTCATAACTTCTTAACTGCTCTTTACTCCCTAGCTTAGTTTTGAAAACTTACACACAATAGGCGCAATACAGCAATCCCCACCATATAAACCAAAAAGTATCTTTCCTTTCATATGTGAATGTTTAACTTCAATGTACAGTAAGAGCACAGATAACAGTGGTCATATGTGCTTTCTCTATGCAGGCCAATTTCAATGCTTTCCCTTAGTACTCTTCATCTCTTTGACATTTTATTTACATATTTATTTTTATAAAGATTACTTCTGCCTAGTAAATATCCTATGGAACTCAATGATATCCTGTAATTGAATTAACAGGTTTATAGAAAATAAGTTATAACCAAAATTACAAAGGTGGGGGTGAGGAAAGAAGGACTATTTCAGCAAGATGCAGCCTATTATGTAAATTTGTCACCACATGCCATACATAATGAATAAACCTTGTGCTCTTAACACTTTGATTATAGACTATACAGACAATGCAAATTAAAATTCCTGCTGCTCTATAAATGCAATGAGAGGAAATTATGTAAATTTTAACACATTAGATTGATTTGGTTGAAATGAAACCTGTTCCACTTGATGTTTTAGGGGAAGAAGCACAATTACAATGATTGAGAAAGTGCAGTGTTAATGAAGTGTGTTATTGCTAATCAATTCCTCCTCCTCTGGTAATGGTACAGGCATGTGCACTGTCACTACATCATTCACAAATAGATGTAACCACTCACACCACCGCACCGTTGATATAGCAAAACATAAGGATTCTATATCATCATACACACACTCCGATATACCTGAATGTTACCGACCTCACAGTAAAACCATAAGAGACATTAAAGAAAGGGGTGTAGATCTGGTGTGATACTAACCAAGTGACTTCACTTTGACCTGAATAACCACCTTTATGCTGACTGATCTCTTGGAAAATACGGAATCAGACTATTACATAGCAATAACTTAAACTTCTTTAGTTAGCTGGGAAAAAAAAAAAAAAAAAAGCAAGCCCTTCCAAGCTTAAAAAAAAAAAAGTTTGCTGTTCAGAATGAGTAAGCTAAGAAAATCAGACTCACTGGTTGCATAAACTTCACACATTCACTTTTCCAGTTACCAGAGTTCCTTGGGAATTCTGGCTGGTATTTGGAGGGTCTTCACTAAGTGTCGTTGAGTTCTACAATCCAAATGTAAGGGAACTACAGCGCACGTAGCTGGTAGAGCTTTTGTTTTTTTTTTTTTTTAATGGCAAATATGCATTTTCTTAAGGACTTGCAGTATTAGAAATCTATGGCATTACTCTGGTTAATATGAGACGGTGAGAAGAGCCAACCCATTTTGTTTTCTTTCTATTTATATAACTTTGACATGAGTCTCAGAAGCATTTCCCACCTCATGTAGCGACTGCATTCACTTCTTGCCTCTTTGACATATCTCCCACTACGTTATTTCTCTTCCCTGCTAAGATATAAGGGAATACTCTGCACAAAGCGATCTCACTGGCTTCAATGTCAGTTTGCTGCATAGGATCATTCTAGGTCAGCATTATACCCATACAAAATCAGGACGACACGTGCAATAAGAACGCTTGTACACAGAGATGATACAGCAGATAAACGTACAACGCTCACTAAGACTAACACTATATGAAATACCAGGATGAATTTGTCCATTCAATTCACTATGAACATGATAAAAAATTGGGTTCAGGTCCAAACAATGAGAGGAAGTCCAACTGAGCAAGAGAAGAAAGGGCAAAAATAAATCACTGCCATGTTTAGGGCTTTGAAAATGCCAACCAATTTCCGCCTTATTACCATTCAGTCCTGAACCAGCATGACTGCCATCAATACCCAGAAGCACAGAGAGAGCTTGGGATTAAGCAATGTCCTTGCAGATGAATTTTTGCCACCTCAAATTCCTTCTGCTTTTTGATTGGGGTGCTACCACACCTGTCATCTCATATGGTGGACGGTTAACATTAGGCAATGCTAATTAGAATTTCTAAGCATGATGTGGTCAACAAACACCTTACAGCTTGATACAGAGAGTTATACAAAACAAAACATGGAAAAAAATATGCAAAATTAAGAAACAGGAAAAACAATGTCAACTAAGTGAGCTTAGAGAAATACGAGCTAAGCATTTCACTTTGCAAGATTCAGATATTCTGTTATATTAAATAAACAGTAAATATCTCACCCCACAGGAATCGGCTTAATTTCCAGCTCACAGTGATCCTAGAAAACGGAATCTGTCCACACTAGCCCTTGCTTGATTTTGTTGGCTTCAGAATGCTTTGTTTATAGGAAAAAGCTCTCTTTGATGTTGGCATATTAGGAGTGAAACAATAAATTTCCCATATTCTAATATCCAGATATCCTGAGCTTGTTCAAGGACCCCTTAATTCATGAAGGCAAATAATTAAATTACCTGAGCTTTGATCAAGGAGTTGCTGCAGTCCCTTTTTGATGTAGAATGTGGCTGTTTGAAGCTCAAGACGGATAACTAGCCCATATGTTTTTTAACCCTTTTGCACGAGTAGCAGGTTTTTTTACAAATGTTCTGGCATTTCAAAATGAACAGCGTGGTATCTCTGGGGGATGCTGCTGCAATAAACCAAATACAGCAGGTCCAATAGGATCTTTATATCAAAGATGTAATGGGATGCATACTACTGAAGGGTTTCCCAACAAGCTGAAATTATTTTTCATTTTAATTCATTTATCTTAATATTAGGCTTTAAAAGCTGTTCTTCATACTTGGTCTACAGACTTAATCTTTAGACCTGATAGACCCAGTCTACCACCAGGACCTGCTTTCATGTCTTATGACAAGCAAGGGGTTTTGCCTTTGCAATACCAGATGCTTCATCAAATGTTCCATGCTTTCCAAATCCTTTCCACAAAGGAGACTTAAACCCAAAGACTTAAGTTTTTAAATCTTCCCTTTCCATTAGTAAAGCACCTAGACCAAGTCACCTTTTCCATTATTCTACCTGCTGCCTGAACAGAAGTCAGACCAGATGCTTTTCTCTCAGTTGATTTGTAATTTTGAAGGTGAGTACTGGGATAGAAAGGCATCCTCTCCAGAAATGAGGAATAATGCTCCTCTTGTTTCATTCCAGGATTTTTTCCCAGAATACAGGGAGATTGCTGAAAGTGCATAACGAGAAGGCACAATTAACAGATAGGGATCTTTTACTCAGTTCCCTATGCAGCTTCAACATCATAGCCCCATATGATACAAACCCTTAAAGTCAGCAATAGTTCCATGGATTACAGAGGGCCCTGAGACCACTGAGAAAATGGAGTTTTGAAGTAGGACTGACTTCTGGTATCATTCAGGGCAGAAAGGTGTCTGTCCTGCAAGGCACAGCTGTGGAAAGGATTCTTGTCATTCAAACTGACATTTCATAAGGATAGAGGCTTTAGGAGGCATAATGAATATGCCTGGCTTACTAAAGATAACAGAGAAATTATTTGGGGGCATGAAGTATATAGATAGAAATTCTTGTCTTTGCATTTAAAACACTTCCTATGTCATTAACAAAAAATGGATAGGTTTGTAGTTTTTTAGAAAATAAAGCTTGGGACCTTTCATGAAAGCCAAAGGAGAAACATACACAGCCTGTAAGAACGAGAAAGGAACTCAATAAAGGAATAAACAGAAAATTGCATAGGCACTGAATTACAGGAGCTGCATATATAAATAACATGAAATGGAAAACTGTCCTATCTGAACGACACAAAATACTGCTTGTATCATTACAGAAAAGCTTGAGAGGAGAGCTGCTGATCTGCAGTTCAAAGAACAATTAGCATTCATTAGCTTGACTAATAAACTGCCTGAGGTATTTATAGGTTAAACACAGTCTACTTTTAAGAACATGGAAACAGTTAAAACATAAGTTTTTGGGCATTTTTTTTTTTGAATGATTTCATTTCTAGTAAAAATGGATTTAATTTCCAGATGGGGTACAGCTCTAGAACAAAAACATTCTTCTCTCTCCTCCAGTATGCAAAATGGTTTAACACTAGGGGAAAAGTTTCTCAAAGCCATTATTAATTTTGTTTACTTAATAATTTTCACAGTAGCAACGGTCTGCTATATTCCTTTTTGTAAAAAAAAAAAAAAAAAAAGGCATTAAAATGAAAAGTCTATTTTAGGTATATCTCACAGTATGTACAGCTTTCAAAAAATAATTTGCTGATCATTCACTTTTCCATGTGAAAATCATAAAAGCTAATTGTTCCACAGACCGTACATGGTGATATTCAGAAACAGGATTTCATGGCTAGGGGGGCAGAATTTCCAGCTTTGTAGCCGGTTAGTCAGTAATCTGATAGATGGAGACAATCTGGTTCAAGTCTGCTGCAGAGGATGGCCCACACAATCTTCTGAACAGAGTAATTACTGCTCCCATCCTCCCCGACCTCTAGCTACACATAAAGAAACCAAGGTCACGACAACAAGCAACTGTCAAATCTTGGGAAGTATCAGAGCTGGCACTTTCTCTATAGACTTGATTATTTCAGCCAAACTCATTTCTTGTTCAATTTGATTGGATAATTAAACCTATATTAGAGCAATTTCTCACATACAATGGGGTATAGGTGGCATTCCTAATATCAGTAGGATTAAGAACTGACTTAGCCATGAAACATCTCCCTATAAGTTCTGTTTAAAAACATGAGTTAAAAATAAAGACTAGCTTCAATTTCTGCACCACGCTCACCACTCATTAATACCCATGTCAACTGAATAACCTCATGGACTCCAATACTACTTCTGCTTCATACCTGAGTGACCAGGAATTTTACCTAGCCAAGTAAGTAACACCAGCTAAATTGCTTGCACCCCTCTTGTCTGCTCATAAAGTCATTTTTAAAAAATTCTACTAACAACAATGAAAGAAAACCTGAAGGTGTATTACCTAAAGTAGACTCTTCCATAGCTTGCTAAATATATAAACAGACTCTTAATGCCACAGTCAGATAGTATTCAATGTCAACTCAATGCCATTCAAAATAGTAGGCTTTTATAATTTTACTTTTGCTTAAATGTACTTCTGAAAACTAGGTCAGCAGTCACTTACTAATTTGTGACATTGTAGAGCTGCAACACGCCATGTAGCATGAAGTAAATCCTTGTGTTTCCTTGTTCATTGAAGCTCATCGTGTCCTAATTGTATATGACATCTGCATATTGTATAGACTTGTTCTACTGCAGCAGTAAGGCTGGTTTCCATTTCTCTTCTTATGAGATTGCTTGAGTATTTCTCAGCTCACACCAAGACCATCTTACTGAAATGTGGAACTTTGTTGGTTATGAATTAAATATGTGGAAAGTCACTTGAATATACAGAGAATTGCTTTTTATTGTATCTAACCGTTCCCAGTAGTTTGCCATACCTCTAAATTCAAAGAAAGATAAATTTCTGCCAATAGTTCCAACAAACTGAGTAGTGTGTGAGGATGGTAACTGGACTTTACTAACTGTAAAAATTGCCCACCTGCCTACAGATTAATTGGAGTCCAAAGCCCTGTACTTGAGATGGATTATGAAGATTTTTATCAAAACACAGTCTAGAATTGGGAAGTTCTTGCTTAGTTTTTAATAGCTGAAGGACAAACTTGAACAAAGCAAGTTTTGCCTCAGCCTGACCCAGCGCAATCGGAGCAGGGTGTCCCCACATCTGAGGATGACTGAAAGTGGTTGCATAAAGGAGAAAAACAGAAAGAACGAACACTGGAAAAATGGGCTCTGGTGTAGCTGACAAAATGGGGGCAATGGGAGTACACTACAAGGCTGGTATGGGAAAACGTGAAATTTTGAAGGGAAGAAGCTCACCAAATACAACACTTCATGCTACAGAAGCACCTGGTCAATTGAGGCACAAGAAATATCATCTAAATGTAAACAAGCTCAGTGAACTCGAAGAGGAACTTAAGAAATCAAGAACTATCATGTAGCAACGCTGAAGGGCTGAACAGAGGCTGAGTGACTCTACTCAGGGTCATATATTTGGAAATTATGCTTCGACATGTGAAAAAAACTAAGAAAAAGGAAAAGAGGAGAGAAAACAAGCAAAGATTTCAGTTTAGAAAACAATACACTAAGAGTTGTTCTAGGCATTACATTCAGTACATGAAACAGCTACATACTCATAGCTTGTGAACCTATTTTTTTAAATATTGCACAATCCACATTTTTTAAAGAAAGGAACCATAATGCCCATCCTAAGTCTGACCTCCAATTACTTGCCTTACTATCTAATCAGCCCTTTTGTATGTAAATGCTAAATTGTTTGTATGTAAATGCCAATGCCTGCTATGTTTTTCTTACTATAGAAAATAAATGCTATGTAAATTGCAACCCTGCTAAAAGAACTGAAATGCATACTAATCAGCCTTATTCTCCGAGACACACCAGCTATAGCTGGAACAGGAACAAATAAAGAAGCAACAATCAGCAATGGACAAAGTTTCCTATTTAAATCCAGAACCCAAATAAAATCATTATTCAATTGCTTTCCAAAATTCCTGGAACCCCTTATGTCTGGAAGAAACTGGCTTTGAAACTGCAAATGAATGGTAACTTTCACTAGTTTGAAATATGGAATATATTTCATGCAGGTAAATATACTGGAAAATAATGTTTTTTTTTTTTCTTAAAAAATGTTCGCTGTATGCATTGGATAGAAGTTTGAATTACTTAAGTTATATCAGTTTCATGATGCTTAGAGATAAATAGTGATAAACTAGAAGCTTTCGATAAACTGTTCTGTATGCATTGAATAAATTTGACAGCATTCAACCATTTACACTTAATATTGATCATTCCTCAGAAAAAGCTTATGATCATTTCTGTCCATATTACCCTGTAGTTCAATAATGCATTACAAAGCCATTTTGAATGGTGATCTAAAATGAACTCATAATTAAAGGTTGTGATTTTTGACTGTTTCCACGAGGAAAATTTTCTAGTAACACATACAAATAAATTCTAAATATATAAATGAAATTATACACACATACATATAAAATACACACAGTTTATAGGCACATATGTAAAGGTATGTGACTAGATATCTCTAAAAAAGGTTAGCAAGCCCTTATGCAATGAGTGGTATAGCTACAGGTATTTTGTTTTGATAATAAAAATATACATATTTTGGGTTCTAAAATTCTGGTATCAGATGTCAGCTAACTTCACACAAACTCTCGTTTGTTTGCCTTACAATGCTCACATTAAAAAAAAAAGTTAGTTGATAAAAGATAAAAGGAGTAGCACGGTTATTCATTCAGCAGCCAAGATCTCTGAGATAATTACTTTAAATCAAGAAGGGACAGACTATTTAAATTTATGACTTAATGCCGACATGTGCATGTATTAATAAAACAGTTAGCATTAATGGAAATAGGGTTTAGTCTCCTGATTCAAATAGAGCTATCATTTCTGGTTTATAGTGAACTAATGACTTATCCGTGGCAGAATGATATGTATGCATGTATTTAACTATTTAACCTAACCACTGAGACCAATTAATATGTTTCTGAAGTTTTATTTTATTTAAAAATATATATCAGCAGCCTCTCTGGGATAAAAATTATGCTGAACCAGAGTTTCTATGACATCAGCTTAACCTTAAATAAAATACTTTCGCATAGAGTATCTGATGATAACACTGTATAAAATGAAGACTACTGAAATGCAGAGCAGAAGTAACAAATCTTGAGTAGTGTTCATGTTAAGTCAAAGAACATTTTAGCCTACACAGTTGGCTTTGACTCTGTATGATTAGGAGCTCATGCAAAAAGGAACGGTGGCTGTAGTAAGATACACAATGCACTCATTTCTATCACATTTGCTAGGGTGGGAGGAAGGAAGAAGGAAAAAAAAACCTGCGCACTGGCATCATAGCCAGGCTGTATCCAAGCTGTTGCGTAGGACAGACATGTGTCGTTAGGGCAGGATAAGAAAACTTGCCCTAGAAGTACTGAAAAAAAATCATATTCTGTGGAATGTGTTTTAAAGAATTACTGAATTTAATTCTTTCTGCTCATCACTCTAGTCTTCACCCACATGGATGACAGATGGGCCTGTGTCACCATCACCTCATTAGGAGTTCAGTGGCTCACCTCAGTGAAACGGTGTGAGACCTTATCTATACAATTCAAGTTTATGTACAATTTCTTCCCAGAAAGGTATTTCCCCACACCTCCAAATTCACATATCGAAGTTCTGTTCAATTTTGTTTGCCTTATAATGCTTCATGATCTACAACTCCATTTTATGTTAGCTTGTTCATAACATGACTATTGTCTATTTGTTGATGAACTATTAAATCATCATTATAACAATGAATTATATCTGAAAAATTATTGCAGCATGATTCAGCAATCACTCTGGAAGATCCTGGCTTCTCCTTTACACTCGGTTACTTGGTCCTTTTTCTTTTAATCCATTTACATTGATTTCTACTACTTCAACTCAGCCTGCCATTGCACTGCAATTAAGAATTCTGATGAACTCTGGCTGATTCAGAAGGGAGAAGGCTCTTACTCACTGCCAAACTTTGGAGAAAAAAAAAAAAAACAAAACACAAAAACCCCTTAGAATTTGCTTGAGCCAGCACTTTAAAATTGAAGAGCTAAATTATGGCTTGTGAAGCCAGCAGAGCTCAGTGGGACTGGGATGTCTCAAGGCCACCGCGTGGCCCAAGCAGGGATGGAAAGGGGCCTCCCGCCCTCGTCAGGCAGCAGTAGGACAAGGTCTCCTTCCCCAAGGGCACTGCTGCTCCACGTATCTCTGAGCTCTCCGCTGCTGTTCCAGCTGTGCCGTGATGTTCTCTGGAGGCCCTTGAACACCACTGGCAGCTCTAGCTCTTCCACCCACCTTGAGCACATGCAGCAGCGTAAGCTACAGGCTCTGCCTCGCAGCACGGAGGACAAGCAGTTAACGGGTCTCCGGCTGCTCTTCACAACTCAGCGCTCCTCAGCAAAGCAGGGCTTATTTTCCAGCATAGTAGCTACCAACTCTTGCATCACAAGTTGTTACTATAAAGCAATTCTCAATTAATACCCTGCGATAGGTGATGGACAGAAAATGGCACAACTATCACGGATGTTTTGGGCACTACAGTCATAGGTAACAGTTTCTGTTAGACACATTAGCTTGTCTGGTTGTGTATCCACCCAAGTGGATCTAACACAATACTATAAAACTCTGCACGTCGTTAGCGGTAGTTTTGACTTCTCCTACGTCTGCAGATCAAACTAGTGACATGGGCAGCCCTCCTTCTTGCCCCAGCAAGGCCCATATGTGGCATCTAGGCAAGACCTACAACAGAGCAGGAGGAAAGGAGATCTCTTCTGTGCCAGTTAACATCTATGGCATCGTGTGTGTCCTTTCTGGTTGGGGTTTGCAGTGATGGGCTGCAACAGTGTCCGTTATTTCTCAAGACATTCCAGGATGCTGGGCAATGATCTGGATCAGTTGCTCTTCCTAGCTCTCCTGTTGCAAGCTCCGCAGACTTACACTTGTGTAGCTAAAAATGAGACCAGACTTTTGCTGAATACAAATGTATTCTTCCCATCCATGATGCCTATATAAAGTATCTCAAGTACTGACAACATTCTTGATTTTTTTTTTGTTTTACCGTATCACTCTTTCTTTAAATCATCTTTAAATTCCTTCTCGCAGCTTAGCAGAGAACGACACTGCCTTTAAAAAGTGTCCCTGCCTTTAACAAAGCACCCGGTCCCACACAAAAGGCGCTGCGGCCGCGAGGGCGGATGCTGCCTATGGCACACGGAGCCCCGAGGCGCGGCACCCAAGGGACCACCCGGAGCCGGGCGACGTCCCCCCGCCTTGGCGGCGCGCGCCGGGTGGCACCGCGACGCCGGCGGCAGCGCCCGGAGCGCGCGGGAGGACGCGGACGGTGACAGGGCGGCGCACGAGGCCGCCCCGCCGCGGGTCTGCCCGCAGCGCCCCCTAGCGCCCGCCGCGCAGCCCCGCGCGCCCGTGGGGCCCAACGGCCGCCGCTCCTGCCCACAACGGCGGGAAACGCCGCCCACGGCGGCACCGGCGACCGGCCGGGGACTCCGCAACATGGAATGGCTTCAAGAGCTTTCCTCGCATGGCGAAAAGAGAACGATGCGTTTAATAATTCTGCGTGCCCTCAAATGAGTGCGTCTCGCCCTTAAATGAATGGGTGATTTCTGAGCCTGGTGACATCCCGGGTCGGGCATGGAACTGCCAACATGAGGGGACTTTTTCCCCTAAAACACCCTGGGAGGCTCAGGAGTTCATGAGTGACACTGCAGAGCAATCCCTGGATGCAACAAATGGGCAGCGCAAACTCAAGGGCTGTTTTAAAACAAATGGGTGCAGCACAGAAAACTATGCACTCACTTTTAAAAATAAGCAAAAAAAAAAAAAAAGAAAAAAAAAAAAAAAAAGAAGAAGAAAGGTCTGGAAAGTATGCTGCTTAACTGCATCAGATTAATTGATTCCAGCTGAGAAGCCTGTTTCTCACACACTAAAGATACTTGGCCAAACATCCAGCTCACAAAATGGATTCAAATGGCTTTAAGGAGTTCACCAAGAGAGTCCACTTTTAGAGCTGAAATTCCTTTAAACTTTTATGATACCTGAGTTAGAACACAGCAGCTGAGAATATCATGGAAACTCAGAAATAAAATATTTGTGTCTCTCAACAGCTTCTTAACCTAAATGTTTCATTCAGCTTCAGCCCATGCAGAATACAGAAATGCTTGTACCTTAAACTACTGGATCTCTGAACTTGATATACATTTCTTGCACTAAATTAAATATGTCAAAAATCATCAAAGTGGCATATGAATTCATGGGGAAATCAGATTACATAATTAAAACATTTTATCAGATAAATTCTTCTAATCTTCATAGTTTCTCCATACTGCTATACTATGAAATATTTGATTTTTTTTTGTTCTGCCTCTCTGCTAGGCCATTTTCATACACATCTTCCTTCTGAAACTGCTGCTGATAAATTGCAATGAGTTATCTCTTCTTTTGACATACTTTCCTGTAGCTGCTTCTGTGGTAATGAAGTAATCTAGTTCTGAGCGATTTTTTTGGACTCAAAACACTTAAAATTTTAGCAAAGTTGGAGCTGATGTAGAGAAGGCTATAAATAGCATATTTTGTCCATACTCATTTCCAGATGCTCTAGTGCAAGGCTGGGCTGGAAATACAAATTTCCTATAGCAGGGCCAAAGCACGAGAGTCAGGAGGAGTAAGATGCCTCTGAAGCAATTTTCTTAAAGAATTCCACATTTTTTTTGCTGTAGATGTAGTTCTTTGTCTGGTAACTTTATTTTGTTCTTTTCCTCCAGGACGACGGAGGTTTTAAAAGTATAGTCAGAAACTTCTGCTTTCTAGAGTCTAGTAACCTGATAAATATTCTAGAAAAAAAATGCCTTGTGCCTTAAGGTACGAAGCTCAGACTTTTTACTGTCATCTCTCCCCTGTTCTTCACTGCCTCTCTCCCAACAACACGATGCTCTGCTATGACAATGTTCCTCACAAGAACACATCTGCAATTCCACTTCCATCTACTTCTGTGTATCTCTCTATAAAAAAATCATCTGAAGGACTGAAGACAATCATTGATTTGTGTTTCACATCTCAGTGGAAAGAACCGATCTCAGGCAGACATCAGATTAATTATTGCAGAATTTCATTATTAAAAGCAAATTTAAGTTAACCAGCGTAGAGAAGAGAACAAAGTATTTACCTGGAGAATCACACAGACTTTAGAAACATTGAAGCAAGCATATGAGGAAGAGAGAGGGAGAAAAGAAAGACATTCAGTCATGCCTCAGTGTTTGCTTCCCAGCTTCCAAATCTCTTAATGCTTTCTTCATTCAAGAATTTCATTATTAAATAACCAAAGATATTTAATTCCTCACTACAGGATTCATAGTCTGTGCAATTCCTCTTGTATCGCCACCACAAAACCAGCAGGAAGAAAGTCTTTCCCAGGGAGTTACTGGCCACTAGCATAGGAAAAAGAAATGAGCATTCCTCCTATAAAGGGCCAATTTCTGAATTAGTGACCTCATTTACTGAAGAGGTTCCTTTGTCACAGATATCTTGGTAGGTAAATACTGTGTTACACAGCGAGACTGTCCTCTGTAGCACTGCTACAAAGGAGATCTCCTAGTATATACCGGCTCCCTGCTCGCCAAATGAATATTTAAAAGAGTACACAATAAAGGGGGACTTCTACAGAAGGTGAAGGCATTTATATGATGATGTCAGATTGCAATATGTGTCCCCGAAGGACTGCACGGGAAGCGGTTTTATTCTAAAAGTTACTGGTATTTATGTGGACTCCCAGCCTGATCTATCGTACCTTCCTCAGGGATGTGCTCGTGTGTACATCACCCAAGAGCCTAATGATTTTTGGACTAGCCCATACTAGAGACAGATACCATTTTGTTACCTTGTGAATGGCAGAGCGATTGAAAGCCAAAAAGAGAAGTTAAAAAATAATAATAATAATAAAAAAAAAAAGATAAAAATCAGCGTCTTTCTCTTTTTTATTCCGGGCAAAGTCGCCTGCACTGCACACACTCATAATTTCTGCATATCCATTTCACGCCTGGGAGCTACCGCGCAAGCAAAAAGCTTCTCAGTTTGGGGCTTTCAATATGTGCTTATCTGAAGGAACATTTTAAGACGGGCAAAGGCTCGCAGCCCCCCTCCCCCTCCCAAGTAAGAGCTGAGGGGAAAAAAAAGAAAAAGAAAATTAAAAAGAAAGAAAAGGGAAAAGAAAAGGAAAGCAACGTTTTCCACAGCGCTGCCTTTCTCCTTCGGGGAAAGCGCCGTTGCCGGCGCTGCAGCCGGCGGGGAGCGCGCGGGCTCGCCCCGGAGCGGGGCGCCCGCCGCCCCGGCCCCGCGCGCCGCTCCAGCCCCGGCTCCGCCGCGGACAAGTTTGCGGAGCGCCCTGGGTCCCCCCTTGCGCCCCGGGAAGCGGGCGGCGGAGCCGAGGCGCCCGCTGCCTCCCCCCGTGCCCCGCGGCCGCTCACCTGGAGCGCGGCCGGGCGCGCCGCTTCCCCCGCCGCCTCCGGAGGAGCGAGAGGAGGCGAGTCCCATTCACGAGCGGAGGCCGGGCAGGCGCCGCAGCATCTTCAGCCTGTTACACTCCACGGGCAGCGGCTGCTGAATGAGGCTCCGAGCTAGCGGCAGGAATCAGAAAGAGGGAGGGAGGGAGGGGAAAAGGGGAGAGGAAAGGGGAGAGGGAGGGAGAGGGAGCAAGGGGGAGTGAAGCACGATTAGAGGAAGGGAAAGGCTGGAGGCTGTTGCTTCTGCTCTGCTCCTTCTGCCTTCCCCCCGCCCCCGGGCGAAGCGCAAACCCCACGAGCAGTGGATGGAGCCCGCGCTCCCGCAGGGCCCCCGTGTCCGGGGCGCCCTCTGAGGAGCAGCGAGAGGGGAAAAGGGGGAGTCAGGAGAACCAAGAAAGGCTAAAGAGGAGCCCAGGGCGCTTTCTGCCCCAGGGCTGGAGGGCAGCAGCCTCTCTGCACCCCACGGCTCAGCAGCCCGCGCTGCACGGCAGGACCGGGATGCCCAAAGCTGCCGGGGCTGCGGGGAGGGAGCGCTGCTGCTGCTGCCACCGCTGCTTGCGGGCAGCCCGCGACCACCCCGCGTGGCAGCGCGGGGCTGTGTGCCCGGCAGGGCTGAGCCACGCGCAGCCCTGGCCACGGCCACCGGGCTCTGCGGCCTGGGGAGCCTCCCCGGCACCGCGCTGCAGCCCGTGCACAGCAGCCGGCCACGCCGCTGCGCTCTGGGCTGGGTCCAGTCCTACCTCCCATTCAGGGAAAGCAAAAGTTTCCTAAGTGTTTTTACATTTGGAAAATACTGGTCTGTTTAAGCTTTGAGGCGCAGGGCTCACTTCCCCCCGCCAGGCTCTCGCTCCTCTCTTGCACACAACAGAGGCCTCCTTTCCTTCTCCCAACACATCCTAGCGAGGGGCTGCCCCTCTCTCCCTCTCACTTTTGGGCTGCCTCAAGCGTGTCCCGTCCGCACAGGCACACAGGAGCCCGCACATTCCCTCTCCTGTCCTCCAGCTCTCACCGCGGTGCCCGCGGCCTAGGCATGGTCCGAGCACAGCACAGCCCAGCAGGTGCCATCTGTGCGGCGCCAGAGCTGGGAAGGATGCAGCAGCCCCCGAGGACAAGGAATTGCTTTCGCTGCTGGAAGTAACTAGCTACATCTCTGTACGAGGACGTTCTGCCTGTCCTCAGGCCACCCATGGCACAGGCTGCCTCCCGCAGACCCGCGCTGCGCTGCCGCCACACCACGAGGCCCCCAAGAACAAGGCTTTTGTATTCGGTGGTTAACTAGCTCTGCCAATAACTTCAGGCAAGGAAAAAAGGGAAAGAAAATGGCACAAAGCTGCCACAATGCAGACAGAAGATTTTGGAAGGAGAGAAGCTGATAAAACAGTGGCCATGGGGCACCGAACGCCTTAATGCAGCACAGGAGCAACTCCTGACCCACATCAGCCCCAGAGATAGTGCAGGAGCCGCCCACCATTGGAGAGCTGTTAGCAAGAATTTAATGGGACTTAACGCCTAAAATTTGCTTCAGTTTGAGGGTTCACAACCTATTTCTCTAGGTCCCAAGGGAGAGGCATGCTCTCCCTGCAAGGTGGGCACACACACAGGAATGCTACAAGGAGAGGAGAGCGCAGAGAGGGGTGGGCTGGTGGTCCCTCACATCACCCCAAAACCTACCCCCAGTAGAGCACGAGGCCATCCAGGAACAAGAAAACCTGGAGTTTGGGTGGAACATGAAAAGGGTTCAAAGCCAGATACACCCTAGGCTGAGCTGAAAGAATGAGGTAGCAAGACAGGCAATTACTTTATATTAAAATACTACAGGCTTTATGTCAACAGAAAGAGGGCTGTGGTGATAAGAAAACTTATTTAGGGAAGAAGTGGTTTTTGACAGAAAATGTGAGGAATACTAAGTCATCAAGAAATAAAACATGAAAAGGAGCACTTTGTGTTTTTTCTGAGGAGGGAAGGTTCAGGAAGGAAGATGATGCACATTAATTTGGAACAACTTTGTTATGATTTTCTTTCCTTTTTTAAGGACAGAAATATGAAAGAAACCGGGAATAAATTTCAGAATAGTTCAACATAGTCCCATTCCAACTCTTTGACTGATTCGCTTTAATGGATACCATTAGTCTCCTGTGATAATAATATGAGAATTACTCTGTTTTCTCTGTGGATACACTGTACTGAGTCCTACTTAGAGCAGTTCTGGCTTTGGGGCTGCTAAAATTGCCAGCAAACTAAAATCCAGAGCAGGGCAGTTGCCTGAAGAGCTTTTTCTTGTCCCCTTCTCTTGCTAGCTTTGGCAGCACAGTGGAGAGATGACTTCTGTAATTCCATTTTTGAACTGCTGAGAGTAGATTTTTCTTTGGATGTAAAGGAAATGTGAAAGCAATTTCAATCTAATTAAGCATATACAATAGGTACCCATAATACTCTCTAGTCCAAGAGCACATTGATCTAAAATGAAAGGTTTCATTAATTCCATTCAAGGAGGCATGTTAGCAAATGAGTGTAACAACATCTGATCAGATGATCTCCTTGAGTTGGTTTCTTCCTTCGGTACCAAAATCTTAGAGTAAAACCAATCAGGGTCTCCCATGAATTTTCCCTCATTTATTCCTCTTCCTACAGCAACCACAGATGGAAAGTCCTAACTGCAAACAAAATGAAAGCAAAACTCCTACTGCGATCTATATGCTTGCATCTCTGCGCTAAGTCACCACTCTGATTACATTAATAATCAGTGTGGAATTCATTTCACCTAACTCAAGCCACTTTAAAATTGAGTATTTATTAGGCTATCCGCAGTACTGAAGGCTCCTTCAGTAGCAGTGCAAAAGGTCTCTTGGGTGGACTGCTGTCTGGAGACACACCTCTCTACGCCCTGAAGGGTTCTCAACAACTAACTTTGATTAGAAAACTATCTTTGACCATCTAAAATTAAGATGAAATGAGCCCTTCTTTATGTTAAATACAGAAAATAAGGAATGGTCAAATCAAGACTAGAACAAGGTGCTGACAAATTAGGACATTTGGTGCATTCCTTTCAGCCATTAGAGATTTCATTTGGACAGTTCCAAACTACTCTGGAGTTATTTCTGCAGAATTACTGCACTCAGTCCCTGTACAAGGAAAATACCAGAAGAGCAGTGAATAGAGAAGAAGGATAGCACCACACATCTGCAGAACTACTCAGCTGAATTTATGCCAGCTCAGCATTCACGTGTGCTTCACAGGACATTGGATGAGAGATATTCTTAGCATATCCAAATTACACCTTGCCATTCCTGCTACACAAAGACTGATGGAAAAGTTGATACAGTGGGATAAATTTCCACTCCTTATTCCACAGCCTGGTGACTCTACAAATGAAACTTTATACCAGATAATACCTTCAAGAAAGGCATTTTACTGTCAACATACATTGTATGTGGACAGTACCAGATTAATTAGTGAAAAATCTTTCTAAATATGGTTGCCACCTCTCATCACAAAAAAAGCTAGCCCTCAGCTAGCCCGCTGCCATGGAAGTCATGGCACAGCAGCAGGGAGAGCCTTGTAGTCTACACTCACAGCTGCTTGAAACCTCGCGTCAGAATGAAATCAGACATAAATAAAGGAAGTTTATATAGATTTTAAACAGTATTTATTTATGCATATCCATATACTTAGGTTAAGAACATCTGTGGTAACAAATCTGTGAAACCTAAAAAAAGGTTCATCTACTGTGGGTTCAGAATCTGAAGTTTGTTAAAATTCTGCTCATTGCTTGGTAAGTTAACACATTTATCATTTGAAAATAAGCTAGCAGAATTGTTTTCAAAGCATCTGAAGAGGTACATGCCGTTCTGCTAATTGAATCATCATTCTCAGAAATGTAGTACTGTGTTTGAGTTGATGAATTTTTCCTCAAACACATGCAGAAAAATCTACGCTTCTGAAGAATCTTGATGATTGAGCTAAAACTCATAAGCAGGTGCCTCATAAGTTTAAGCTGGACATTTGTATCAGTGCACACGTAAAAGCTTGAATTGTGAAACTCAGAAATGAGAAATTTCTGAATTGCGAATTCAGAAACTGAATTCCAGTAAGCCTTTCAAAATTCAAAAATTATCACTATGTCACCGCCTCAATAACTTGGGCATATCTACACTATCAATATGAAAGAAGAATCTTCTTTACGTGTTTTGACCCTGTTTTCTAAAGGGCCTGTAGGTCCATTTCCCATGTAGCCTCCCACAGACTTTCATCCTTCTCAGCTACCTGTAACAGAGATGTAATTTCCTACACTTTTCTTCTCTCCTGGAAAGTACTAGAGATTTAAAAACCACACAAGCAGCATATTGCAAGCAGCAGGAGCTGCTAGCTTAGGAAGGAGCAAGACAGAAAGTAAAAGAGAAGGATGGAAGAAAATTATAATAAAGAGTATTCCTGAGCAAAGTTTTCTTACCAAACACCCTACAATTTCAGCATGATTTTGCTAACAGACAAATCAGAATGCTTCCCATGTGAAAAAGCAGAGCAGAGAGGAAAAAAAAGTCTCCTTAATGACTGCAAAAGAAGCAAGGCTAATGAAAGCCACAGGACTAACACAGTGAGAAGACTAGTATGCAAGAAGACTGAGCTTAACATCTCCTGGGGATGAAACAAGGTTTCTGTACAGTGGAGAACAGACAGCTCAAAGCATATCTAATTCCGTTTCTTTCCAATAGCAAATGTCTTTCTTGTGGAAATACAAATATATAATAGCTGTTTACTTAGGAAATTCTAAAAGACAGGCAAAAACACTGAGAAAATAATAACTTAAATCACAACTGATATAGATGCTACCTCCACAAAGTAAGCAATATAAAAGTCTTTCCTTGGTTATACTTGTGTGTCACTTGAAGTATTGAAACCACAAGAGAAAAGGGAATTTTGAAGTGGGAAGAGGGTTACAGTAAAGAACCAACCGTTAATTATGGAAATGGTGCAATCTTATGAAAAGTGCTTTTCAGTTTTTTTTTTCCCCTCTCCCCAGTTGTTAGATTAACACCTGCAACTTTCTATAAAGGCACAAGCTACACTGACAAACCTTCAACTTGTATCACCTATTCCAAAAGATGACCAGGCTGGGTCTCCTGTTAAATATGGGACTGAGGTGCCTGGTGTAAAAAGAAATTTTGGGTTTGGTCATCAACTCTCCCCATGTACTGCAAAAAGGTCTCATTTCTACACCAGAGCAAAGCAAAACACTTCCCCCTAACATGTGAATGCTGTCTCATCGACGGCATTCCACATTTTATCTTGAGATCATCAATCTTCAACCAAACCCATGTGGTCACAACACTTGTCCATACATAAAACACCACAGGAAGGAATCCAAACTAGCTTAGGCTGCAATACAAGAAAAGTTTTCTCCAGTTGACAGACACATTTTCAAGTCACATCTAGTTTTACTATGACGTTAAAGAGGAGAGCTATCTTGTTTTATAAAACCTACGGATCTGGTTTGGTACGCACTGCACAGAGACGAAGAGATAGTTTTGCCACCATCCGAGCTTTGAGATCATCTTACCCTGATAAACTGCTCAGGATGTTTCAGGACTATTTTATTCAGTTATTAAAACTGCTGGGATAAGTAAGGATGCAGCAGCATTCTGGACATCATCCCATTTTCTCAGCTCTCCTATGACAGACTAGGACTCAACAGGACTAGACGAGCCTGCTTTCAGGCTGCTCATGGGCAGAAAATCTCTAGATGTGCCTGAGTCAACCTTTCGGTTGCCTTAAATTACAGATTTTATGTAATAAAGGACCAAGCTTCCCCCCCCCGCTTTGCCTCAAATATATTTATTAACTCAAATATATTTATTAACAGAGAATAATATCTATAAGGACACTAACTGAAAAATACTGTATGCAGAGTGCCTGCTGACCAATATAGATTAGCAGCTATAAACTCTGTTTATATTTCTCACCTAGTATCTAAAAAATTACAGCATGAAGGAATTAAGGGAAAAAAAAGGCCTAAATGGTTAAGTCAGACAGACATCATAAACTTTTTAATGTATCAATGTCTTTTGCTAATAGGTTTTTAGAAACACAGATCAGAATAATAATTTCTCATTTAGACAAGGTATTATTTAGTTAGGAACTTGAGACTCATTTATTCCTGACACTGCACATTAAAAAGAAATAAATGCGTTTTTATATATGTGTGTATGCACACATATCTGTATACAGCACAGCCTGCATGGGCTGGCAAACAGAATGAGGCCTCAAAATAAATTTCTCTAATCTATTTGACTTCTATTGTTAATGGATAAATTAGCTTACATAATTCATTTAGAAAACAAGCTTGAAAAGACCACTGCATCTTTCTAGAGAGCATACACAGATTGAGCACACGTCCTCCAATAGTAAAATAGAGCAGAGCTAAATACTTAGTAACAACTACAACTTTTAATGCTGCTTGAGTGTTGTCAAATCACACACTTGTACAATTCATGATAAGGTTTGATCAAAAACATGAGAAAAGTATATTTAGAGTTGAGAAACGGAAACTTAAAGTCTCCATAATTTTACTTTTTTCCCCTGTTTTTCCATGCTCCGTTGAAAGAATACCTATTTGTTTTGTTAGAATCTACCTCCACTCTGCTAGGAATCCTTTTTCCATGTATATTGGGCATATCTAACATCAGTTTGCAAATAGTCCAGACTGTGTCCAAGAAGATTTAAGGGAGAATGATGTTCCTGTAATCCCGGCTGCTAACCCCTCTGTACTGATGAACACCAGGCAGTCATCCTTATCTAGCACAATGATCTTTCTTCATTTAATGCCCGCAGCTTGAGATAGTCAATCTTGCCCAGCATGTGCCTCAAGTATTTCAGGTTTTTATTTTTGTGTATGTCCTTATGCTATTCCAGCTGCTCTGAGCCAGTAGTTACTTATCTACCCATACAAAACCATAATCAAAAGCCTTTTTATACAAGTATATGAATGACTGTGTTGCACAGATCCAGGAGCTCAACCACTCTATGACTGTAAATTTTGGTGAAAATTTTAAAACTGAGCTCTTGTATATTGGCTAGGAAAACAACAACAAAATGATAAATGTTCCACCATGTATTCGACTATAAACTACAGACAACAGTGAACCAAGTAAGCTGCCATCATTACATTAATATCAATTTGATGCTGAAAAAAAATACAAAGTCACTTTTGTCTAATGAGCTGAAGTGGGTAAAAATATCACAAAAAGAAATATAGATTTGCTTGACTATTTAAAGTCCATTGGGTTATAATTCTTTAATATTGCTTTTATCATAAGATAAAAATATAACTAGATTTTACAGTTTGTCAGATGAGTCATAACTAAAAATATTAGATGATTCATGTAATAATCAATCACAAAACAGGAAAACAACCTCAGTTAACCTGTTGAAAAATGAAACTATGCTGCTTCAGTGTAAAGCTGCCATGTAGTTTAAAATTTCATTGATCACTGAGTACAATATAATTTCTTTTTTATTGAAAATCCTATGTAAAAGGTATCATCTTATCTGAGCCTAGATGATTATTTAAAGAGTCTGGTGAGTTTTTTCTTCTACATTTCCTGGTAACTTAAAAATAATGTGCGTGACATTTTTAGTTTCATGTACGAATAGGAAAAGGATTATAAACCACAACCTGAGAGGTGATAGCAGACACTCTTGGTAACAATAGGCTTCACTTGAGGCATATATACATATATATGTATATAAATGCAAACTAGTACCAGCATTAAGGCTATATACACATTTGATGGAACATGCTTGCAGACGGGGCATTTGGACAGGGCATGCCCTGCAACTGCAGGGTGTGAGGAAGGGTTTGCATTGATTTCAGAGACCTTTGGAGCCAGCCCAGGGCCTGGCCATGGCCGGAGGTGCTGGCTGAGGTTGTCCACCAAGCAGCAGGTTGATTTCTGCCCCCTTTTCATGTATAACAACCCCAGCAAGAAGCACCTCTCTTCACAATGCACTTGCTGTTTCTTAGCCATTGATTGCTTCTGGTTATTACTTCTGATTATTTACCTGGAGTTAGCTTTGGGAAAGAACCCAAATCTTCTGTCAGTTCAATAACTGAGATGTGTTACTATTTGCCACCCATTTTTCAAACTTGGAAGGCAGATCAACACAGACAATTAAAACATCAAGTAATGTCATTTTTTTTTCCCACTGAAATATTGTGGGTGCTACGCGAGTTGTAGGAACGCACTCAGACTCTGCTGCCACACTGCCAGAAACAACTAGAAGAAAAGTGTTTTACACCTTAAAACTCATCATTCCATCCCATTCATTCAAACCACATCAGAAGAAAACCAGTATAATTAAAAGAGAAACTAGCCCGAATTTTCACTTGAAGAGGGCCTCCTAGGCCTATGTTCAGGTTTCACAACACAAAAAAAATGCTTCACATAAGCCCTCATACTATTTAACACCTCCAAGTGGCTCAGTCCTGGGAGCATTAGAGAAAACTGGAGATGTTCTGAAGTTACAGATCTCTTCACCCATGGAAAAAGCCTTCAGTTGAATGAGTCTACTCAAGCCTCATCTTCCTCCATTTCCCACTGCTGTAGGCTAGGAATGTGGAAGTGCTCCTCACTCAACTGTTTAGCATCTAGACGAATTAATTTCCATGGAAACCAGCAGTTTGCCACTCTCTCCCATGCAGTTACCCTTAAGAGGTACTCTAGCTGCTTTCTTGCCTTCCCTTTTTAGGGGGGTAGCTGTTACTCTGACTCTCTTTGGCTTTTCTAAGCATCTTCTTGGAAAGTGGGTGCTTCCCTGGCATTTCAGGGAGAAGTAAGGGTTCTCCCCCATTGCTCCCTGCTCTACATTGCACAGCAGGCCCTGCTCCATCTCCTGAACTGACCAAGAGGCTCATCTAAAACTTCAAGAGCATATGCACAAGATGGTAAAATTAGCCAATTAGTAGATGCCTTGGATTTTCAAGTCCCATGATTTCAGTGGACTCTCATTTAGCCCACTGGAAGCAAAGTCCTGGTCCTGCCCTACAACAGTTTGATTTTCATACTGCCATATACTGCCATACTATCTCACACCTCCATGCATTGTCTTTTTTTTTTTTTTTTTTTTTTTTAATTTAAATTTAAGCTTGACAGGTTTTTTTCAGCATTGTTTTAAAATTTTACATTTCACTGGTTGTAAAAGGTAATAGCATTTCAAATTCTGATTCAAGAACACCAAAACCATAGGATACAATATAGGAGAATTGCAAAAGAACGGATGAGGTATAGAAGCTACAGAATGTATCTTTTCAATTATTTACCTATCCTACCGATTAGACCCAAAAAAATTTAACAAACCTTCTGACCACTGAAGAAATAGCAACAAGACTATACAATGCAGCAATATTTACACTCACTGTTTCAATGAGCTAAAGCATAAGGGTGATATGCCAGATTCTGTTCTCATGCCATAAATCCCAAATAACACCATTAGCTTGCTCAGATTTTACATGGACTTCAGGAGAGTTACTTTGAATTTACATCACTGTGAGACCAGGATCACACTGCTGAGAGGATATTAAAAGGAGATTAAACATGATCTTAAACAGTGATATCCCAGGAGATCCAAGGATTTTCAATTTGCAAGATTTTACAACTGTCTGAGAGTTGGATAAATTTCAAATGCGGTTGCTGATAAGAGCATTTGCAGCTGCCAAAAGAACCTGCTTTAAGGACCTGAAAGTTGGCAGACAAACTGAGCATCACAGAGGAGGGTAGCAGAGCAAGCGCCGCGAAGGCCCCCGTGCTTCCGAGGACACACAAATGTGACTAGATTCACAGGACCTCACTCATTGGCTTTGCTGTTTTGCACTCATTGAGTAAAATTTTGAGCTCAGGATTAAAGCGTAGCCACGTGTATTTTGATACCTAAGGCCACGGTCCTTGAAAGTGTTCAGCTACCTAATTCCTACTTACATGAGTCCCTCGTATTGAAATCAACCCAGTAATCTTTTCAACATCCTAGCCTAAATTAATTTATTTCTTGCTTGGACAAGACTAGTATTCAGGCACTTTTATGTCTGAATATTGATTTAAAGAGAGAGAAGCTGCCTCATCTTGCTTTCTTCTATTCATCAAACAATATTCCTATAGAACTTTATGGATTTTTTTTTCTGCGAGTTTGGGTTCTTGCATTTTTCTTACTGCTATTTGCAGGATACTCAACAGCATCATTGAGATGAGTTCAACTATCTAATCTGTAATTCTTCAAACCGAATTATAGAGCATGATTTTATAGAGGGTGATACACAGAGGATCATTCTCATTTCATTTAAATTAATTTCTTGTCGGGTATAAGAGGACACACAATATCCATCTTTCTGATACTCTGAAAGTCATAGACTAAAGTTGATAAATATTCCCAAATTAATGAGAATCCCAAAGAACTGATTAACAGATAATGAACTGTATTTTGGTACTGATCTACAGATAAGAGATTTCGAGATTAAAGTTCAAAAGTTGAATACTGCATTCCCTAGCCAATGTGTCCAATTTGGCGTATTCTGCATCCGTTTGCCCATGCAGTCATGTATATAGTGATCAGACCTAAAGCTGACTAGGTACATATATGCTTTCTGAGAACGGTGATGATGGCTGTGGATGAAAACTATTGAATAACACCCACACAAAGTAAACACAGATTTTTTCATCTTTAACCTCAAAATGCAAGCCCCGTAAATCAATCTCTTGGGGACTGGCTGCATTAGCTGAAGTGTTCAGTTTTTAAAGATACCAAGACAATAATTTTAAATAATATAAACTGCATATAGTTAGCTATGCACTATATCACAGAATAATTTGAAGTGGTCTGCAAGTTCTATTGCCCTTAAATTTGGAGGAGAAAAAAAGTCTTAAAGCATTTTGTTTATTCCAGAAGATATTCTTCAACATTTGGAGTACATGCTTTAGTATGCATGCAACATGATGCAGCAGAGCCCAAGTCGCCATTTCAGATAACTGTGCATCAGATTTTCTGAAAGAAAATGATTTTTTTAAATAAAAAGTAAAATAGTTTTTTACTATCAAAACAATACTCAAAACAATTAAGGCTTGAACCAGATATAAAGGCTACAGAGGCTGATATAAAAGACAGTAGAGTCAAATCCTAGCACAATTTCATTCTCTAGATACAAAGTTGTCACTGGGAAATACAATACTGATATTTTTTAATTACAGCAAAATCCCCCCGAAGTATTTACCGTACACTGAAGCATCTCCCACATGACCTCCCTAACAAATCTATTAAATAAAACTTATTTTTGCAGTAGAAAATGCCTAGTCTGTGCAGCTTGCCACTACATTAATGACCTGTAATGCATTTGACATCTCTGTCCTAAAATCAAATAGCCCTCCTAACATTCAATCTGCTGATTCCCTCCTTGCACACACTATTTAAAGGATTTGACACTTCAGCTTTCATAAAATTCCAATTAAAATCCAAATTAAAGAAAACAAGTTTTTTTTCAGCACAGAATATTCAGAACTTTATCCAATTTAGATATTATTTTTTATGTATATCTTTATCAGCTACCATTAACAGATTAACAAAGTTTTATTTGTTATAAATGAGGATAATAAATTTAAGGTTTTTGAACTAAAAAATAATTAGTAAATTGACATTAAATAGTAAGATCGTTTAACTTGGGGGAGGGAAGGAAAAGTCAAAGTACTGTTTTCATATATTTTAAAAATGCATGAAAATGTTATTTTTAAATGAAAAACAGAAGGTGAAACTTAACTAAATTAAAATGTGAATGCTACAAGATTAAATCTAACTGTAGTGACCTCCTGGGGTACAATACAGCATGTGATTCAAATGTAAAAATAATTTGGGAGTTTCATTTCAGTGAGAAAAACTAAATGCTTAAATTGTTTAATGATGTACAAAAATATTCTGCTGAACTTTCATATTATGAAGTTCACTGATTTGATAACAAAGTACTTTTATGACTTTGCTTTTCACGAACTCATGGTTTGCTTCCTATGATAATGCGTTCACTCTAATCTTTTATTCCTGGAAAAAAACCGCCTATGTTTATTGATCGTCATACATATTAGGTATGTAACATGCAATGAAATGTGAAAAGGCAGCAGCTGAAATGTGTGAAAACAAACATCTATAAACGACACAATCACGTCTGAGCACACATTTTGACTTATTCATGGTGCAGACTACATGACGTCCGATGATTGATGAAGATGGTTAAGTGAAGTTCTATTAAAAGCAGTGCAATGTTCAAGATAACAAGGTTACCACACTATTATGTATTTTCTGGATGGAATAGCAGGTAAGCCTCATTGACCATCAAAATACTGTATTGTAATCAAAGTCCTTGAAAGCAGATATTTGAAAACCTGTGTATCTAAATGACAAAGAGAGACAGGACTAGCGAATCTATTGTCATATATTGCTGTATAACTAGGAAATCATGGATGCATAAAAATAAAGGCGGAAATTATACATACTAACTTTTGCTCATAGTTACATAGTGGAGTTCTTCCACAGAAAACAAAAGCATTATATTGTCTTGTAGTCCTGATGAGATGTGCTCAGAAAGAACTGAGACACGATCCATCTGTCAAAAACAAACACCTGCCCTGAATGAAGAAACAGAAACACAAAACATAAGAAAGCCATCAAACACAGTGCTACCAACTCGAACCATGAAAAAGAGAAGGTCGCCACGGTCAGGGAAGAAATTTCCTTTCCGTGTATTGAATAATTAAACATGGCTGCTTTCCAAAAGAAAAGGTCTTGGGTCCAAATCAGTATTTTCTGAAAATATTCTAAAATATGCGCAACGCCTGGTATAAACAAAGGAAGAACTAGCACAGATCTAACCACATTCCTAACCATACCAATTTACAGAGGGATGATCCAGATCAAGAAATGGAAAGAACAACTCATAATCTAGACCAAAACAAAGAGCTACAGATTTTAAGAGCTATATTTTGAAAACCTATAAACTGCTTTCCCAACAAGCAAAATACCCTAATCCCATTAAAAATAAATGGTAAAACTCTGTCCCCATAACCAAGTGGTTGTAGTGGAACTTGCCGTTCCTCTCCTTTACAAGGATATTGCGAGGCAAGATTCAGAATGTCTGTAAAGCGCTTTGAAATCCTGAGACGAAAGATGCTCAAGAAATGCCAAGTATTACCACCACTACCTTATAAAGTAGTAGTATCATTGCCATCAAACAAAGTGCCGTAGGAAAGGACATTTTTACACATGAATTAATTTGTGCTTTTAGGAGCTCATGTTTTAGAATAAAGCTGCTCTTACTATTATAACCAAACCTGAACTCACCTACCCACTGCATTCACCTGCCCTTCCCACAATTTTTCCCAAGGTTCAGTTGTACTACATGGGTAACCTGTCACTTCTACTCACTCTTCTAGAAGTAAGCAAGGAAATCAAGGTCTAAAGGACTCTCTCTCTTTTTTTTTTTTTTAATGGATCTTAAAACTAGAACGTGACAGGTGTTGTTTTCATAGGTGTTGGCTTTGGCAACATTCCTGAGTTGAGTAGCATTGAAATTCAATTCCTGCTTTGGTTCATTAGAATATTCAGCAAGTTAGTACATTTATAAATCATAATTAACTATTCTCTTTGGTTTTGTTCCACTCCAGAACTGTTTTGCATTTGTTTTTTACTGTTTAGGGGCAGAGAGTAAATGCGTATATTAAAGATTTTGTTCCTAATTATTCCCTCTCCTGGATAAAAGCAACTTTTATTGATTGCAACTGAAGTCATTTGTTCCTGCCGGCAAAGGACCAAGCTCCCATCATTTTTTTCTCCAGGTTAAACCCAGACAACATTACTAACTTCAATAGCACTGTCCAGTCTTCACGTATCCTGCCTCTTACAACTTTCACCTATGGCTATTAAATTCTGGTATTAATCCACAGACTGTATTGAAGTCCATGAAACTGTGCCAGTTCTCATCTGCAGAACAGTCTGCCAATTTTCCTAGCATCACACCATCACAGAAAAGCTCTACCAGACTCCTTGTTTTTATCATGAAACAGGTTATTTAAATCATGTATATTGTATTGTACACTTTAGAAAAAGCTTAAAAAGCCAAGGCAGCATAAGGAGTAGATTACCGTATTACTTACAACATGGGGGTGGAATTTACATGTAAATTCCTTTAAGGAAGGATAGGTTCTTTTTGCCTTCATAATGCTCCAGGTAACTGTAATTCTTTGTTGAAACAACACATCAGATATACAGAAAAAGTTTCCATTAGAATACACTGGAAACTAACATTTGTGTTACTTTTAATAGGACAGACTATTATATAGAGACTATTTTTGAAGCCTTTTTTGTTGCTGTTTTCTTTCCTTTTTCTGCTGGCTTGGAACATGATTATCAGCTTTCTTAGCTCTTCTCATGGGATGGTCTTGGGGCAATCAGTTAAAGGACACAAATGCCAAGCACAAAGGGTGAAGAGCAGATACCACACTGTTCTCGCTGGCCCCAACCATCCATCACAGCAAACTGGACACACGTGCTCATTGTTCAGAGGAGTGACTAGCACAGTGCTAATCCCATCTATTAAGTGATTAGCAGAGTGTTAAAGTGCAGAGTGAGGAAGTCGAGGACTTTGTTTCAGGGTAGCTCAGTGTAACATCTCCACACCACAGACCTACCTACCACAGCCTGGCCTTGATCGACTGTTGCCTGCCTAAGTCTCTTGTTATAGCCCCACATCTGACTAATGCTTCCTAAAGCATGACCGCCAAAAGACTAAGCACAATTTAAAGAAATCTAATAAATAACAATGTATTTTCTCCCTTCCTCATACCAGGACCAATTATTATCTATACTCCACGGCCACACAAACTTCATTCCCCATCTAGAGGAGCAATGTGGAACACACAGGACGTGCTGCAGAGCTCAGAAGTCAGAGAGACCACAGGCAACTCAGACTGGACAACGAATTCCACAAGCACCATCAGCTCCCCCTTGTCCTAGCAGCTGGGAAGAAACAGCTGCCTATCACTGCTTCACATCTTGCAGGAGAGTTAAGGAAAGTCATGAAGTACACAAGGAAATCAACAGTGCTTAAAGTACAATCCACTCTCCACAACTTCTTATTTGGATCATTCCTCTGATTTAGAATAAAACTTTTCCTTTCATGCTGCTGTGCAGGTCACCACTGCACCCACTTAAATTTATGTCATTGGCAAAGAGAAGTAAGCTGTTTCTTCATGTTGATCTTTGTCCCTCTTCACTTCACAATGTAATTATAAAAAAATGAAGTGCTGTTCCCTCTGAGAAAACTTAAAGACATGAAAAACTGTCCAAGTACTGCACTAAAACAATATAAAATGAAGGAAATAAAAAAGTATGGTAGAAAACTACATATTGCTGTGTCTGTTCAAAGCACACACTGCCTGAAAGAATCCAGTATGAATGTAACATTGAGGTGACCTACAAAAGTCATAAACACCTGATGTTTGAGCCACAAGATAGAAGAAAACTAGGCAAGACATCAAATGCAGTATAAAACAGTGAGGATAATAGCTACAAGGCAATGTACAAAGGTGAAAGAAAAGAGAGATTACAGCAATCCTAAAATAAAAAGGTGTTAATTGCTATTCTGCTTAAAAGTATGCAATTTTTCTAAAGCATTCTTACTGGTTATATTATTCACATTAATACAGAACAACAGCATTTCAGATAGAGGACTTCAAATACAAAGCTAAATAAAATAAAAGCCAAATAAGAAAATATGGAGCATTCTGAGTAAATTGAACTCATCTGACCAGTTTTAGAAAAAACAAAGCATGAGATACTAATACGCTGTCTTTAATCATCACATCATCCTTTGTAAGCAATGTCTTAGTGAGTAGACTAACATGATTATTTGTATCATTTAGCACAACCATCTGGAGACAAATAAAATGTTTTTAGGAGTCTCTGGGCTCATTCCTTTATAATGCAAGTCTAATTTTGCCTAAACTATCACTTTAAAAATGAAAATGCTTGCTTTCTAACTAACTATTATATTTACTGTTAAAATAAGCACATTAAAATGCATTTTCTTCTTGAGTTTTAGATATCATGTTCCTCAATCAACAGAAAATTGCAGAAAATACATCCTTAGCTGTTCAGGTTTCAGGAAAGTAAAAAGCACATGGTAACTTTGGAGTTTTTCCTATACCTTTACATCCCTGTTAGAAAAGCTGAATAAAAACTAATTTTTCCCTGTGATTTTTCTTGCATAAGAATGATTTTCTAGTATTAATATGAGACTAAATAGCACATGTCACTCATGCTCCTATCAAGAGCTTTAGTCATATAGGTTTTAGCATTTAAATATTTTTTTCAGCAAAGCCATAAAAATCCTTAGTTTGACAGCGTTAAAGGGTTTATACGCACTAATACATCCACCCAAACATACTTGCTCCATCTGTACCTGTTCCTATCGACTAGCTCAGTGCAATATGAAAAACGCACAAATGACCAAAATTAAGATCTTCAGCTTAATTTCCTCAGTCCAACTTCTTTCAGATTGGAGCTTTTTCTAGACCTCTCCATACAAAGCAACAGTTGAGTCCATAATATCCCCTAAAATTAAAGTCAGAATTATTTAAAATTTTGGAAAAGCCTCACATGCAGGGTGGTAGGTAAGGACTAGAATAGTGATGGTGATAGATCCCTGGCAATAAAGGGAAGTGGTGCAACCTTAAAGAAAAAGATTGCATACCTACTTTCCAGTTTTGTTGCAAGGCTGGATATCCTATTATACTTACCAGAGACTTTTATGATTTCTGTTCTGCAGAGTATAAATGTCTGCTTATCAGAATTAATAGCTATAAGTATTATAGCTACTCAGAAAGAACTAGCAAAAGTGTTGTAAAGCATTAAAAATATTAACATTAATGTTTAAAACAAACAATGCTTATAAATGAAACTGAAATTAAATAAAAAATCTTTATAGTGGCTCTCTATTTTAAGGAAATACTTGAGTTTCACTCTCAGAAATGCTCTTAGGAAATTCATTTAGCGTTTCTTTTGTGTACCTGACTATGCACATTGAAAACGGTGTGGCCTCCACAAGATGAGATAATCCTTGGAAAAGAAAAGAGATGGCTTAAAAAATCAGGACTAGAGCCAGCCCCCCGTCCCAGAAGCGCTGAAACGCCCAAGCAAGGCTAGAATTTACTGGCACCGCTTGCAGAACCAGAACAGCACTGCCGTATAATTACTTTGTCTCACTCGTGTCAGCGTGAAACCTGCAGCGACAAATGGAGGGCATGAAAGAACCAACGCTACTTTTTACAGAGGAATAGTGTTACTTGCATTCTCTGATGAATGCAGCTAATAGACAGCAAGCTTGGCTGGGGAAACTCTAACTGTATGTGACACAACATGCTGAAAAGAGACAAACCCAAATAGGGCCCGTAGCTGTGACGGGGAACGGGACACGGCTTCACGAGCAAGGGCGGAGGCTTCAGCTCTTCCTCTCGGCATCTTGGGGCCCAAAAGGGTAGGATTTCACATCAAAGATCAAACTAGACCCACACAGTCCTCAATTTAAAAACACTTTCTGATCACCTACTCTCCACTTATGTGCACATCTTCATAAGTGTCCGCACTGCTGGAGAAGTGAAAGAATTCCCTTCATCCTCCCCCTTTACTAGCAACTGCTACTGTTCTCCACACTGTTTTTTTTTAGAGAGAAGAAATAGGATGGCAAAAGTCTAATATCTCTTTTTAATACACGTTATATAACTGGCTTATATTTTCAACACTAAAATTCCTTACCAGCAAAATATATGTTTAGGTGCTCTAAAGTATGTACCAGGCAGTCAAAGTCTGAAATTACAGTCTGATATGTTTGTGTGCCATACAGATTTCAATACATATTTCAAAGGTACAAGAAAATAAAGATATTTTAAAGTTATATAATTTGGCTCTTCATACTGAAAATTTTCTTTCATACTGAACTAACGAATGTTGCTCTAATTAAAATGCTAGTTTAGATTTTTTTTGTGATTATCTGATGCTCATGTTTTGAGTCAATGCTCATTGACTTTGACTTTTGTAATCATAAATATTTGTCTTTTTTCCTGGATGAAAGAATATACAAGGATGCATTCACAACAAGTTTAGAATAAATAAAATTAGGAGGCAAGTGCTACCTACAGAAATGGGTATGAACAGGCTTGACAAGGTCAGTTAATATGGCAAAACTGTAAATGCCGTTTTATATAATATGTAAAGCCAAGTTACATAATATTAGGAAAAAATGCCAATTTTGTAATATGCAGTGAAAACTGCATGGCACACAAATACACAAAATGATTTACAAGTTTTTTGAATCTCAATTTCTATGACTGGAAAGACTAAAGAATGTTCTAAGAAAAAAGCAGTTTTCCTTGTGTAAATATGTACAGCAGATCTCCACCAGTACGATCTTCACACAACAAAAACTCGTGCTGCTACAATGCATTTCAGCCTCTTCACAAAGGCAGGTGTCTATTCAAGCACTTGTTAAAATTAAGCATGTCAATTTGAGCGAAATAAAAATTAGTTTCAGGTTAGAGTTGCTCATAGTGAAGGCAGAATTCTAGTCAAAACACAGAAAAAAAAATATTTTCCTGGACTGAATAATCAGCTATATTGTTTCCTTTTTATTTCTTAACTCACAAATTAGAAAAATGCTTCCTCATTAGAATATAATCATGAACATACACTAGAAAGATCTAAACCAAAGATAATCCCTCAGTAAGCAATGAAAGAAACAGATTTTCAGAGATAGGATTCTGATTTTGTTCTGTATATACATAATTGCAGCTATGGACAAATGACAAAACAAACTGCCACAAACACCTGCAGCCAATCCACTTTAAATAGGACAGTCCTAAAGTTTCAGACTCAGCCTCCAGTATACTTAAGTGACAATCCAGCAGAGGAAAATAAAGCAAACTACAGCCATCCAAGCGGCTAAGGATATAATGGTTAAAAAGGCAGGGAAATATGCTGCACCACATCAGTGATTTGATAGACACTTTACATAGAAACCTGAATATACTTAAACTTCTTAAAATTTGTATATTATTCAACAAAGCACCTGTTTTGTTGTCTTACCTAGAAGACAGTCATGAGAAATCTCCCAGGGTGCACAGACCCAGTACAACATGCAAATAATGCCTGATATTTTGCTTGGAAAGTCTGGCTTAGCAAATTTCCAAAGAAGCCTGTATTGACTTAGCACAGGTGTCACCTGTAGGTAGGACAAATTGTTTTCCACATAGCACCAAAAACCCGAGTGGAGCAGGGAAATGACACCATTTAAGCAACACAGAGCTTAAGTAGCTCAAGTTTATGCCACTCGGGTCATGTACATGCATTAGGCAAGCCCTAAGCTATGGCTAAATGTCAGAATTCAGCCGCCTTTGGGGGAATCCGAGTACGGAGAGGTGCATAAGCACAGGCAGTCTAGCATATATATTCTTCAAAGCTTTTCTTCAAGCTCTGAGCTATAACCTAACACTGTACTGACCAATCTACTCCAAGCTTTGTGCATTTCTTGGCATTAAGTCTCCTATTTTCTCTCTTTTTTTTTTTTCTTTTGGGATGAGCAGATGTGATGAACATGTGGCTATCAGAAAACTTGAATTTAACTAACCACATTGAGGGCATGACTTTCTATCCCTCAGTTACTATTCGGAGGAAAAATCTAATGAAATCCAGCAGAGAAACACAACAGGTAGAACTTAAGAAGAAGAAACTTGGCTAATAAGTAGTTACTGCTATGAATTATGATATGTGTTTCTCCTCTTGGACGAACTGTTTCTAGAAATTTGCTGAACATGGACACGTTTCTGTGACGGCGCAAGTGGAAACTAGTCAATCTGAGATGGCCCAGCAGAATATGCAAAATAAGCTTCAAAAATCATAAAAATGATCCCGCTATGAAGGCTGTGCACAATTCCAAATGGAACTTCACTTACTTAAAAACAAACAATAGTCTGTTAGAAGTTGGCATCATTCCCAATAATAATATTTAAACAAGACAAGACAGAATACAATATGCACAGGCATCCTCTAACTATTTTTAAGTGACATATTACTGTATACTTTATGACAAAAGTTCAACTAGACTTGTCAAATAACTTAAGGTTCAGCTATGTAAATACTCACAGCACATTAAAAATGCCTGTTTTTTTCCCCCCAAAGTTCAATTTCTCTACAGTTACTATATGTCTCCTTTGAGGCTCCCAACTAAGAGCTACCATCTTGTGAGTCAACTAGAACATTACAAGGATTTTCCTACACAGTTCTTCACGATAGAAGCTGCTTTCAAAAGGAGATGGACTGTCAGCAGCTGACGTACAGTCTGAGGGGCTGTGGACAAGCTGCCTCTAGTCCATCCATGCTCAGATATTTTGCTGTTCGGGGAGCAAACCTTCCTTTCCATAGAACGCACTGGCTGCTCTGCAGAACTGTCCCCTCCAGTGTTCAAAGACCTTGAAGCTTCTAGTGAAGCCACAGAAGAGTCAGTACAGTTTGTTCCAGAGCAAAATCCCTTAGGTTTAACTGCTTGTCGCTGTTTGAGCCCC
Organism: Nothoprocta perdicaria; assembly: GCF_003342845.1. Taxonomy (NCBI): domain Eukaryota; kingdom Metazoa; phylum Chordata; class Aves; order Tinamiformes; family Tinamidae; genus Nothoprocta; species Nothoprocta perdicaria. The sequence continues at coordinate 1,626,012 of NW_020454982.1, read as the reverse complement.
AGCTCATAGCCTAATTGGAAATCTTTATGCTGACACATATTTCTAGGCTGCATTTCATGCTTCAGAATGGACAAGAGTTGTGACTCCACACTGGGCTTTTCAAAGATTTCTTTATCATCAAATAACAAAGTGAAACCCATCAGTACAGACCCGTGGATGAGATTAGATATGTTTTTAGGTCGCAAGCTAAAAGCTTGCTAATGCTTACAGACATTCCTTGTCTAGGAATGTTTGTTAATTTGAACTCCCCTCCCTTGCTGTGTTTCTTTAATCTCCCAACCAGCTGTCTCCCATAAAAAGATATTTCTGTTTTTAGTTACAAATCTGTTTAGAGATAAAACTTGCTCATAAATACACAACTGCATACATGGTCTTTTTTTTGCTGACAGTAGAAAACCAACTCCAGATGAAAAATATTAAACTTTGTTTAGGAAAAGGAAACGTATGTTACTTGCTCCAAGTATGGCACATGTTTTATAGATGCTTGGGATTTTAGGTCTAGTGTGACACTAGAAGAACTCACTGAAGCAACCATCTTTGCCACTTTTTCAGATTTAGAGATCATAAGAACGGGATAAATTGAAACCCTCATGGTACATTAAGGTATATTTTGTGTCTCTCACATTTTGGTCTACCTACAACAGCACTTCAACATACAAAACAACAAACAGGAAAGAATTCCCTCAAACACCACAAACCAGCTTTTTTTTTTCCCCCTAACATTTAAACTTTTTTTAACTTGTTTTCCCTTCGCTTGGTTTCTCTGATAATGTTGTTAGCCGTGATGGTGTTGTAAAGCAGAAAAAGGATCCATCCTGCCCTTGGACCTGAGCAAGGGCAGGATGTGAGTACATGAACCGCTTACTGGAGACCCAAAATGTCGTAGCTGATCCCAGTCACATAGACCAAAGTTGGATGATTCTTTGCAAAAGATCCACCACTGTTGTACTTGCTAGCCATACACTAAAGTACAGATCTGACCACTGTCAAAGCCTCATTATGGCAGTGACCTATGCACACTCCTCATAGTGCCACAAACACTGGGTCTTCTCACTATGGCACCCACAGGAAATTAAAGCTAAAAAAAGACCATTGAAAACTGGGAGCTAATAGCCAGAAAAAAAAGGAACATCTACCAGTCAGAGAGGATCCATCGCTTCCTCGGGCATCTCCTGATGTAGTCTTCCTCCTTCTATCACTGGGATAAAATATATCCACTCTGGGGTATCCAGCTTAGTTCCAGAAAGACTACTGCTGTTTGCATATGACCAGTGTTTTGCTCATACACAGGTAGTAGAATCACGGCATGACAAAATACCTAAGTAGGTTTTTCAAAGGACAATTTATTAAAGAAGAGTCTAGACCTGGCATAGGATAAATTTATTCCCCAAATTTTCAGGAAATCCAGATTTCAACTGAAGAAATTATAACAACTTCTTCATTTTATTTTCACTACAGCTAATCAAACCAGAGTTCAACATCCCTGGGAACAACTGTTTGAAGTAGAATTAATGACTGCAAGCCAGGACGCCTGGTTAAAACAAATACATTTAGACAGTATTTTTATTAAAACATGTAAAGAGTTTCTTAACTTCCCTCTGCCTGTTGCACAAGACATGACTTTTAAAGTAAAGTCTATCTTCCGAATACTTCTACTTCACACTAAAATTTCTCCCTGTAAAGTCAAACTAATGTAAAAGACCAAAAGATTTCTGATGCTGAATTTTATTTCTGCAGTAAGTACCTTTTCAGGAATACCCAAACAATATTCTGTGAAATGCTTCTCCTTGTGCCTACAGGAAAAACTGCCCCAAATCTATTATCCCTCCATTGGGCAGCTGTTAATTGAGGCCCTGGAAATTCATCCCAGTAATACTTCACAATTTAACGAAGCATATTTGTATGCGGATAAAACATGTAATGCTCTAGCCTTATGTAATATATCTTCATTACTAAATGATTATTTGAACTGTATTTTCATTAACAGTTACTTTGATCAGGCTGCAGTTCAGCATGCAAGTCTATGGAAAATCTATGGAAAAATAAAGTTGCATAAAATATATGAAAATTAATTCTACCAGTCTCAAAATATAAAGGTCTTATGGACAGCGTGTCAAAACCTAATGTTATATGAAGAATATGCATATTTACAATAGAGTTTACATATTAGTAGTAAAATGTTTTGGTTGTATTCATTCTCCCAAGCAAATTCACATCTGAAGACCCTACACAGCCTGTCAGTTAGTTTCGTCTTGTAGTTTTATCTGAGCTGCTTTTCATGGGAAGCCCATGATGCCATTTAGATTCTGTAGTGATATGTGCCTTATAAATACCTGAGATAGATAAAGGTGACTGACAGCAGCTAAAAGGAAGCAGCAAACTGCTTCAAGTTGGAAAACGCTTCCTTCACCCAAGGAACACAGAGCTCAGACACAGAAACTGTCCTTAACTTCTCTCAGCATTTGTTCACCTTGCATATCAGATTTTTTTTTTTTTTTTTTTTTTTTTTTAACACAGCTGTGTTTTCCACTGTGTTTCTGTGTAATGAGTACACAAATTCAAGGGTCAGAGCCAAGAACAAGGAACTGTCAGCTCTGAAGCAGAGGTAAAATTAATTGATCTTGAAAGATTTGGGACAAACAGCAATCTTCTGGGAGTCCTTCTTCAGACAAGCCTGTAATTCTAGCACCCTTCGAGAACCCTCTGAAAGTATCCGGAGCCCTTCAGGAAGATAGGCAAAAAAATAAAAATACAAAAACTAATTAAAAAAAAATCAACCAGTCCATCCAACCTCCTTCTGCTCACACCTGCACCCGAGCAGAGTCAATCAGCTCGCAGTGGTTACCACAAGGTTATACCATGACTACAACAAAATGAAGATTTATCCAAAACTTACTTTAAAACTAATGAGTAATGATGATAATAGGAATAACACAATGGAGCTCTCATGTATAAATTAATTAAAGAACTTACCAGAGGCAGAATAAATATCACACACAGGCCTTTGTGGAACAGCTGAAAAACGATCTGACAAACGTGATGCCTCTGGAGGAATGAACTAGCAGTTAAGCGAGACAGGTTAATACTCCGCTTATATCCACAATGTTCCCTTGTAACTGCTGTGACTTGAGACTAAAAGCTTTAACCAATAAAAACTATTAAAGCTAGGCAATAAAACAGTGACAACCCCAAAAGACCATATGACTATGGATCAATAAGTGGCGTTTCCTTTAGCAATAATGATATAGGGTTTTCAGTCTGGAAATATTTTTCCTGCCTTACAATTGCAGAGAGAAAAATAAAATTTGGCCAGATCTAAATTGAGAATTAATCACGTAGAGAACAAGTAGAAGAAACTTATGGGGCTATCACGTCCAACATAATTAAAATCAGACATGGACTCACAATCTTCTGTCCTTGTGGGTCTGTGTCCCCAGGGTGAAGGCACCCACATACTCACCCAAAGTTTCTGCTAGGCTTTAAGAGGAAAGATATCTTTTAAATAGCAGATATTCTGCTGAGGTTCTTCAGCTTCTATTGAAAATATAGTAAGAAGACTAATACTAACGTGTGGTGCCCAGTGGTGTCCACTTCTGGGATTCAGGTACTGCAGAGAACCACTGAGTCAGTGCTACTTAGGAAGGCAAAATTTGATGGAACTTTTCTCCATCAATGGCAAGTTTTCAGCTAAAATTCACACCCTGCAATTTCATTCTCCTGAACGTTGCTCATTTTTGACATAATCAATAAATAGCATGTTAAATGAGGATATCCCTGCTTACTTCTGAAGGCTGCGACAAAGCTTCACTAACGAAGTCTGATGGGAAGATATGAGAGATCACTGGATGCTCTGGACCTGGGATCTCCCCTCCCTGCAATGCTTGCTGCCCACATTACTGGAACAGCCATGGGGTGTTGCACCTACACAGTACCCCTACTTTATTCACCCAAACACTGAGCCCAACTAAGCAGCACTTTACATTCTTTTTCTTTATGAAAAATAATAAAAAATAGACAAAAAAGATGAAATTCTAATGAATCAAATAAACTACTTCACAAAAATTACTCTGATATTTAAATTACTTGGGCCTTAACAGGGTAGCACTTTTATCCTTTTCAGTGTTAAAGGCCTTGGAAGTTAGACCAGCAGAGTAATACAAAAAGCAAGATGGAACATATATAAGCCAAGTTGAATATCCTCAAATGTTTTCTCAGCATGTTGGCTGTCACAAGAACAGGCACCTGGATAGTAAATTACTGGAGTTTTATTTGTGTAGATGGTATTTTGTGTGTGGCTAGCAAATTAGCAGAAACAATCCAAAAATTCCCCACAGTTACTGGAATCCATGCTCCATTTTTGAAATGTCATTAAAAGTTTACTTGGGAAGGAGTTTTGAAGGGCAGTTTTCCAGAAGAAAAAAAAAAAAAAAAGAAAAAAAAAAAACCTTAAGTACATTTTCATGGGTCAATTTCTGGAGACTATTATTGCTTCTATTCTGAATTTTAACCTTCACATTATAAAAATCAAAGTCATGCAAAGCCTTTTTTATATAAATTGGAATTAGGAAAATGTCACTTTTTACATTGGGAAGAAAGGCACAGTAGCACGCATGCATACACACACTCTGTATTTCCATTCCCAGACAATTTTCCATTTTCATAAATGGAGTAAAAGGGAAGACTTTTAATAAGAATAGTTTCCATTTCCTTTTCTATGACTTCATTCTTCTCCCTGTTGTCCATATATCAAAGAGAATATGTTCAAGAAGAGAAACAATAGGAAAAAAAAGTCTAAACTTCATCAGATGAAGGAACAAACGTAGATACATTTTCCTGTAGATACAATTTTTTTTCCCCTGATTATGAGAGCATTCATTTTGGACAATCTGGCAAAAAAAGGTGAGAAACTTCAAGAGAAAGCAAACAAATCATGTGAGGAAAAATCCTCAACCAAGCAACCTTATCCATATATAAAATCTGGAAAGAAATTCTTCCTCCATGATTCAAAGGCAATAAATGCAAGACCATATTAACATTTGACAATTATGAGTAATAAAAGTATTGCTTTGTGCCACAAGTAGCACAGAATTCTCATGTTTTTAGTATATTTCTAATCATTTTTTTTCTTTTTTTTTTTTTACAGTACAACTAAAATACAAGGAACAAAAAGATTATTAAACACTGCTTTCGTCTATTTTTAGTTGTAAAATCCAAAGTCAGCTAACACATTAAAATATTACAGGCCTATTGGTTTTTTTTTTTTAGGGAGTGCAGACTCCAATCAAGCAAAACACAATGACCCCTTGGAAGGGAAGAGCAGGCAACACACCCGGCACGAAGGACCAAAGCTTTTACGGAGCAGAAAAGAGAAAATGAAAAGGAGGAAGCCAAGGAAGAAAAGCTCCTTCTTAAAAAGATACATTATATTCTATTTCAGTTGGATAGATTAACAGAAGAAGGACAAAAGAGCTTGAAAGTACTCAAAATACACACACATATACAAGTATCTGTTTCCAGGCTGCGAAATTACGAGCGAGAAATACAGAAGATTTCCAACAACCGCTGGCAAGGCTTTTGTACCCAGAACCAGCTCATACATTCTGGCAAGTAATTATCAAAAGATTAAAAGGAGTTTTAAAACAAATTATTAGAACTATTTCTGCAGCCTATGCCCATAAGCTGCAGCTCCACAGCAAGTGCCAAGACGGAGGGCTCAGGGGGAGCAAACAAACCCAACTAATAAATCCCGCTTTGCTTTTGTGTGCAAGGCAGCCTCACGCTGATGAAACCTTCATGCCAATCCATCGCATATTCTCTCTCTCTCTATTTTAATTTGCGTTTTCCCACGTCGTATGTAGCATATGCAGAATACATGATGGTGCCTGGGATGAAGGTTTCATTAGCACTCATTTGGGATGCAGCACAACTCCCCGATGATTTCCCAACATGGGAGGGAGGGAGGGAGCCCTTCCAAGTACCTCCTGCTGAAACATTTATAAGGCAATCAGCTCTCACCCACTTTGTGCTTCGCTCCACATCCACCCTCTGCCCACACACTCTGCTTACCCCAGCCCGAGCTCAATGCTGCTTAGCTTCTAGGATGGGAATAAAGAGGAACGCAGTGCATGCGTGCACCCAGTTTCTGTATCCATCTCTCATATCAACATCATTTTAAATCCTCAATTGCATGAGGGTTTTTTTTTTTTTTTTGGTGATATTTTGGGTTAAAATAACTAGAATGATTCCAGCTATAAAATAAAATCTACACAATCCTTAACATCCTTCCACATATTTTTTTCTATAGAAATACTGTCAAAAGAATTCGGAAAAAAAACTGTTAAAAGAATTCATTACACCTTTAAGTTAACATTAAGTTAACATTATATCTTTAAATACAATGTAACTTCTGAGAAATCAGTGCATTAGAAAGAGTTCAAAAAAAGCTGACAAGTGTAACCACTTTAGCAAGATGCAATTGTGTGTATTCATGTTCCTGCATATGGAAATGATAAGGAAATGTGTATTTATTTTAGGTAATCGTTAAGTAAAAATGTCAGTAATGTGTCTTTGAATGTATCTGTCATTTTAAAGCTAGGTAGTATACGTAGTTTCTAACTGTACTGAAGAAAAATGTGTAGGTACATAAAGCTATTAGGGATAGTAAGAGGCTTCTGGGTGGAAAGCAGTGTTAATGAGAGCTCATTACTTCCCTGTGTATTTCGAGATAGTGCCTGTGCTTCTTACAGGCCCAACTCTCTGAGCAGGGTAAATTTTATTTCTCTGAAAAGGTAAAAAGTAAAAATATAGCTTCCATCTGTCTCCAGCAAGAAAGGTACAATAAAAACACAAATAATTTAGTTTCCCATTATTTGAAACTATGCTTATTTATTCAGAATAGGGCAATTTTTGACTTCCAAGTAAGTGCAGTAAGCCAAACAGATACTATTTGGCATCTTTCAAACCAGCAACTAGCCAGGGATTGCCCATGAGAGAAGGATGGAGCTGCCAGAGCCAGAGATTCCCTCTCCTGAATCCCAGACTAACGGTGATATAACAGCTTCAAGATATTTATATACTAATAATGATATAAGATGTTTTTATTAGTTTTAGAAGATTCCTTAAAGATTTGATTTATAAAGGTTATTTTCAAAAGTTATAAAGTGCATACCGACACGTATATACAGAAAATACAGAAATTCTCCATAGCTTTTTAGTTATATGTTCTGTAAGAAGATGGGCCTTATCTACGTATTCAATTACAAGCTGAAGCATCTTAATAAAGTGTGTGTATTTTCCTGAAGTTTCTTCACACTCCCAATATTAAATTGCATTACAGTACACCAGATTTTCTGTTATGTTTAAATCTCTGGCCCAATTTATCATATAATGAAGAGACAAATGTGTAAACAGCATAAAAATTCCACCGATAAGACACTTTCATGTTTACATTTTTATCCATTGAGCCCTAGAATAAAACAAATAAATAAAAACAAATCCAAGAGTGAGTGGCTCTTCTAGGACACAACTTTAGATACAACTGTACTTTCAAATACTCCTACCACTTATGCAGGCAATGCTGTATTTCCATAAATTGCATTTGACTCTTTTCAGAAGGATACATATCCCATCTGTATCTGCTGGATGGCAAAAGGCAAGGATCTCACTGCTGTGGCACCAGCATCCCAGCGGCACCGTCGGGACCACATCCATTTGGGAACAGCTTCTATTCTCCCTGCTTTACAGCTGGCCAAGGAAATGCCAACAGGGTTGAATCCCTCTTTACAAGCAGATTTCTCTGTTTGTATTCTTGGACATATTTTACAGAATTTTTCTTTGCAATTTAGTCTATTTCTTTTGTTCTTCAATACTCTATTTAAGGCATTCCCATGTGTACAGCTCTAGCATAAGCTGGACTTAAATAGTAAGTTCTGTACTCTCTACATTACAAGTTTAGCAGATAATGTATTACACTGGAAAACTGCAGCACAACACACAAGCACACACTGCTGCTGCACAGCAATGACCACAACAGCAACAACAGCTACGCATTACGTACGTATGGGCTTCATAAGGGAGGCCACATGTCTTCCTGCATCTCTTCATTGGTTGGTATTCAGTCTGTCTGTACCACAAGAGTTATTTATCTAAAGGATATACAGCTGAGAAAAAGCTGTGTAATTTATGCCAGTTCATATAGGGTCTCACACAAGAGCACTAATTCTAATTGGTCTTTTTGGACGCTATCTAAAGCTGAACAGAGAATGGTTATTAATAGCAAACGGCACTTGTTCCCATCAGCTTTTTTACTTATCATTTATTTCTTATGTCCTTCACTGAAAAGATTGAAAAATGTTTTTGTTAGCAAATCAAAGGTTCGATTTTTATTTGGGTCTTTAAAAAGGGAACTAGTTGACATTTCCTAAATCATAATTCCTCATTTTAGGGGAGCTGGGTGATGGTATGACCCAGTTCCACCTCTAGATAGAGAGGTTTTCCAATTAGATGCAGGAGTTATTGATGCAACTGTGATAATGATGCCATCAAATCAAACCCAATGAAAGGCCCCACAGAACACTTTGAATAAATGTGATTTCAAACTGGTTAACAAGAACTGCCTCATCAAGCACTGTGCCAACTTAGAGACCCTCTTTAACGGGATGCATCTAGGTCAGCTTGGTGGCATTCCCATACATTCCCATAGCCATGCAGGACTTTGGAGACCTCACCAGCTTCATCATCTGGGCTCCAAATGCAAGGTACGCGCCCCCCCAACATCGGCCACTTGTATAGACAACAAAACAAATGACAAAAACCCTACCAAAACAAAATGCACCACTGCACACACATTTCTCCCTCAGGCAGGGAATCAGAGAACAAAACAGACGAGACAGATGTAAGTCATGTTGCTTAATACACTCCTGCAAGGCACTCATAAAACGCCTATTTTAAAAATAGAACAATTTACTGTTTCTGCTCCTTTTCTTTCCTACACTGTGGCAATAACATCTTATCCTGAAAATGAGAATAGACTTTACTACAATTACCCTAGGCTAACCCCAACTCAGGAAAAATGGGAATACAGTGCATGTCCCACAAGAGCAGAAAAAAGATCAGGTAGTCCAGGCCTATGGAAAGCCACAAGTAGTAAATGGGCCAGTGCTACCTGGAAGGAGACTAACCATTCAGTAAATCTTGAATATCTCTCACATTTATTCAATTAGGATAATTTGAAGAATATTTTGATTGCATTTCTACACAAATAGATCTACATTTTTATTTGTACAAACTTAAGTATGTAGCAGTACCCAGCACACCAGTTACTCAAAAACACATTAAGCCTTTTTTTAGAACAATCCTGTTTCTACTTCCTTTATGTATTTTTTTTTCCACTAGTGAGTAGAGATAATAAAAAAGACCCCTGGATTAAACAATAAAATAAACTGACATCCATATTAGCTATAGCTTGACCCACAACAAATACGTATTTTAAATTTCTTGTGTGTACGCTGGGCAACTATGAGAGCCATTCACTGCTGCCGCTCAGTACAGGAGCTTTCTAATTACCACTGTCTGTTTTTTGCTCTAGTTTGGGGATTATTTGTGTTTTTCAAGGCACTCCTATGTACTGACACAAAGGAAAAGGGAAATGGAGAGAAAGAAAACCAGCATAAAAACAAATAAATTGGCAAAGTTGCTGCTGTTAATTTATCTGGTATTGTGTGTTACTGCATGCCAAGCTTCCAAACAACTGCCGGCAAACATCCATGAGTCCTGAAAATATCCTGTGGGACCCCGCCACGGCTCAGAGCCAGGGCCACCGCTCTCGACAGCGTGTTGGGGGATCCCTTGGCCTTTACCAGCACGATTAGCATGAACCATTTCTCCAGGGCACGGGCTGCACAATCATGGAATTTGATCCGGCAAATCATGCATCAATTTGGACTGCATTAGTCAGTACCGGCCCAGTGAACACTAACACGCTGCACAACATGCAAAATAAATGATGTGTTCTAGTAGCAGTGTCCGTATGATTGCATTTTGGCAGTATAAAAAGCTTAAAACACGGAATTTCCTAATTTGTCTCGCATGTAGGGCTGGCAGCTCCGTTAAACAGTTCTTGACTTACAAGTAATCTGGGCAGGAATGCGGATAGTGCTTTTGCAACACATTCTGTATTTCTACACACACTAAAATGCTTTTACTTCCTCCAGAAAAGCTACAGAAATGAGTGTTAAAAGTAGCCAGGTCTCTGAAAGCATGAGACGATCACATTTTGTAAATGCAGATTCTTTTTAAAGGTAGGTGATGGTCGCTTTGGTACTGCCCATAACTTTGTCCTAGTCTTCTGGCCCAGCCACCAAGGAGGAAAGACTCAGACCCTGGAAATGAAAGCAAGCACTGAACATGTAAGCTAAAACATGCATCCAGTAGATCCAAATTAAGGTTTTCAGCGACAAATAGTCTAGAAAATTCCATTTCCAGTCAAAAACAAACAAACAAACAGAAAACAGAATGAAATGCAACACCTCACCCCAACTCTTCAGGAACACTCCAGTGTCACAACTAGGAGGAGGACCAGCAGATCTAGGACTGCTTGGGAGGGGACTGGACATTCTCAACATTTAGCCCTTCGTGGGCAACCATGAGGTCTCGCTGCAACCAGGCCTGCAAGTTTCTCTTACCACCATCACTGAACTTGTCAGCAGCTGAAAGTGTTTGCTAGAGCAGCAACAAAAACGTAGAGACATCCTTAATCTCTCAGTTACAATAAAGAATATATTTCCAATTGCCATTCTTTGGAATTTGCGGGTCTGTCTTAGACACAGACGTATTTCAGATGCTAGCTAGCTACTTGGTGCTGAGGCACGAGGCTATGAGCACAAGTACTGCAGTGTGCACCCTGGACAGGCATCCCCAGCCCCAGGAAAAGCCCAAGTGCATCTCACGGTACCTATCCAGGCCATCTGCCACCCACACAGTTACTCACCCGAGGAGTAACAGCCTGTGGCTGGATAACACACATACCCTTCAATGGTATTTTAGGCCTCCAAAAACTCCACTGTCTTTCCAAGCTCTGCCTCTGGGCGATTCAAATCGTTTCACCAGGCTGAACTTTTATATTGGTTTCATAATTGTCTTTACAGGATAGAAAAATTATTTTCCCTAGCTAGATATCCTGTCAAGAGGCTCTGATAGTGTACAGAACACTTAGTCACAACCTAAAATAAAAAGGTCATAATTGGACTCATGTCCATGTCTAGGTTTTATAAAGTGCAGTGCTCAAGTGGCTCATACTGAATTTAGAACGTGCTGAATGATTCTTAAAATGAGGATTGGTCTTTTTTCCAGCTTAAATATGAACTATAATCTAGCCTGAGGTTGCAGCTCTCCAAAAACTGTACTGCCCTATTTTCTCTAGCTGTGACTTTGTTCTTACCATATTTGTTCTTTATTTCATTTTTTTTTAACTTCTGCTTGCACACACATGCACACAACAAAGCGTGTTCTCTTTCTGTTCTTCATCTTGCTCTTTTCCAATTTTTCTATAGCAACTATTGAATATGAGTCAGATTCCCAATACCAGGAAGTTCAGTAAACTCATACTACACAAATCAAGGTCAACCTTCTCTACTGAAAATGCAAATATAATGCTTTCGCAGAAAACACTGTATTAAAAGCAGAGTCCTCCTATGAACAGTCCCACATCTATAGCTCAAAGCTTAAGTACTTAATATTGCACTGGAAAGCATGAACCTATTTCATCCTGGTCCCTCATATGTTATCTACTGCTAAAAAAAGATTCATATCTTCAATTAAAAAAAGAATCAATAATATTACAGTTACTTTAATATTATGATTTTCAGTCGGCATTTGAAGGACTGTCATTCCCCAAGGGCTGTGATGGCCACTCCAAGTCTTCTGAGCCAGGGGCCGGACGAACTCTCCTCCTCAGCTCAGTTTGGCTGAGGCAGAGCAAGGAGGGCGCTGGGGCTTCCTAAGCTTGCCTGACTATAATTAATTTATAATTGATGGAAAACAAAGACTCATCTACATGGCAGAGGAATCTACAGCACTCCTGTCTTTCAGAAACAGCCAACATCTTTTACATAATCTCCTAAGGACCTTTAAATACACAGCTTGAGGGGGGGAAGATGCAGCTCTGCAAGCTGTCTGTGTACATAGGAGAGTCACCTCTGTTTCCAGACACGAGACAGAAAGGAAGGCAGAAGCTTCAGTCACTTTTCAGAAGAGGAACCACTTTGTCTTATGCTATTTACCAGAACTGCTCTTAGTTATCAATTTCTGCAACTCTTTTTTCCCCCCAAAAAATAGCAGTTACTCTATTCTCTTAGACAGACAGACACAGAATAACTGCATTACACGACTGTGCCCAGGGCACAAAAGCATTTGGAGTACACACAACCCCATCCTTCTAATGCAGGCATGCTCCTTCGTAATAAATCTTGAATTTGTAATGTTATATAACCTCACTACTTTTTGAATAAATATGATTTATTCAAAAAATACACTACTTTTGTATTTTATCCAGTATCTGTTGTTGCCTCTTAAAAGGACAGCTTTTTATGTTTGCTCACATAAATTTTATGTTCCTATTTAATTTGAAATAAAAGTGCCAAAGATTACATATGCAACTTACTTGCTAGAAATATGCAGGCTCTCCTAACATGAGTTTGCTTTCCAGCACTGAGCAGAACATTAGAAATTCCTGGGAACTCAATAGGGAGCAGAGATGACAAGGTAATGCAGTGAAAGGGCAGCTTAAATGCCAGAGCAATTAATCCAAATTATTTCATACCTGAAAATGCAACAACCGACCGGAATTTGGAAGTTCTGTCCCCTTGAAAGTCAGTATTTTTCAACCTCTCCCCAGTATTAAAGAGAAGTTTAAATGACAAGCAATTATGTTATCCAATATCAATAATGAAATACTGAATCTGTTGTGGAATCAGATGTTCTAAACATCACTGGTGGAAGGGCCACTCCAGGAGTGTGGACCAGGCTCCAGGTCCAGACCTCCCAGGTACTTCTCCCAACTGCGCTTATACCTCACCAAGCTCTGGTAACACAGCCAGATGGGCAAGACACGTGGGTGTCCTGGGCAATTAGAAATCTTGAAGAGTTTAAAGGAAAACACAAATGTGGAGAAGTCCTTAAGCAAACTTGTAATTGTATGTTTCTTCGTACAGCTCAAGATATGTATAATTACCTTTAAATATTTCTAAATTTGAAGTGATGAGCATTGTTGAATACAGATTAGCAAGCATGAGCTACTCTCTAAAAAAAAATAAAAAATAAAAAAGTCCTACCACTATAATGAACTGTCCCTAATTACAACATTATAGAGACTATGCTTGGAAAATAATTAGAACTATTCAGCCAGGTTTTCCTTGCAACACAATCAGCAAGGTTATAAAATATTTGATAATGTTTGCAATATTTTGAGGTTTTGAAGAAACTAAAGAATAACAAAGGATTATATTTAATACAGTAATAGAAACACATTTTATTTTCCCAGATTAGGTCTTAGTGTGAAATTAGTGTTTCTAACAAGTTAAGCTTATGTGTAAATCCACATTGATTTCAATGGAATTATTTATGTGAATAATATTTAACTGCTAAATATTTATGGATTTATGGTATCATGTTCAAAACTTTACAGATAAAGACAAGATTCCCAGCCAGTCTTTTGACCCTACCACTCTCATAGATTACCAAGGAGCCTCATGTAACTGAGGCCACCAGTTGTCAGTTGTAGGGGCCAGATCCGCTCGGTCTGCAAAAGAGAGCTATAAAATTTGCAAGAGATCTTAGTTTCTGGTTGGAAACACTTCACAGACAGCTTATCTCACTGCATCTTAATTATCATTCTGATTGCAACTAAGAAATTATATGAAAAGGAAAAGAAAAATCAATATGACATTTTTAGAATTTCCATAAATTCAACTATCAAAAAAAAAGAAGAAAAAATCTAAGATGGAATGGGGATTTTGCTTGCTTGTTTGAATTTCTAACTCTGTTTATTATCCAGCCCTGGGAAAACTAATGAATCAGAAGAAAGGATATAGGATATTAATTTTAGAACTCACCTAGCATTATTCTGGGACCTGCTGAAAATACCATCAATAATAAAAATATATCCAGAGTGAAGGCAGCTTGTCAACAAGATGACTGCGTCCCGCACTCTTAAATTGGTTATTTTAGTTCTCAGCTCACATAAGATCCTATTGACATGGATATATTTGAAACAATCTGCCCAGACATAGTCATGAGGCCTGGCAAAAGCCAAAGCCAAGACAAACTAGAGCCATGTTATTTCCAAAGGTCAATAGCACTTATTTCCTTTGAGAGAGGACATAGCGATGAGCAGGAACTCGCTGAAATTTGTGTCCTGGATATATTACACAAGCTGTCTAATAAGATGGCTTTTTATTTAGCACATAGATATCCTGGTCAGCGTTTTCAGTGGCTCTAGGCTAGCACTGCACTAGATTCCCGAAGGGGTTTCTCGGGGGTGAAAAGGAAGCGGATTTGGCAATCGCCCCGCCCCGCTCCCTGCAGGGATACTGCAGAACAGGCGCGAACAGCGCAGGGCTCCGGCACTGCTTCCCTTCCAGCGGCCCTGCGCCGCGCGCGAGCTGGAGCGCCCATCGCTGCCACGCGTCTCGCCTCGGCGCTGCCCCGTCCCCGCAGCGAGAGCGCGGCAACGCCGCGGCTCCACCGGCACCTTTCCTTTGGCAGCGGCTCCCATACGCGCCGGAGCCAACAAAAGGCCCTGCTGACCTCGGCAGACTTGGAATTCGTTATTTATTCTGCAACGTACCAAGTCTTACATGGAACGTCAAAAGCCCACCTCTTATTTTATTATTACAGGTACAGACCCAGTAAAGACAGAGGCAGTACTAACAGCTAGGAGGTTTGGCACCCCTTGCAATGTCTTGGGCAGCTTGGAATCCACAACCAACCACCTGGTTGCAAACTTTTACACCTCGCCTTAATTCCACGAGCTCTAGCTAGCGCCACACAGACGTTTCAGATGACTGAACATGCATTATGCCAAGTGAATAGAGCCCAGGAATGACAATACCTACCCCCAGCCTCGGCTGGTAAAACACCAGGGGACAGGGATCTGCCTTCTCATTACAGTCTTAATACTCTCATGAAAAAATAATTTCATTCTTACTTGCTTAATTCTCATGAATGTTTTAAACACACAAAAGGAATCAACTTTGAGGGACCAGCCAGGAAAGTTTTGGCAGTGCTGCACTGACCAAATCCAAGCTAGAGAATGCAGACTTGATTTCTGACCACAAAATCCTTGCAACACCAGTTATTACATTCAAAGAGCTCTAACCCTATCATTTCTGAATATAACAGAAACTGCTGAATTCTCTCTGCATTCATATACCATCAGATAAGTATTCCTTTTTTCAGTACATTTCTGCCAGTGAACTTTAGCTAGGACTCTGAGGTCATTCTGGCACGTGAAAATAATTCACATAAAATTATTAGTCATTTGAAAGAAGACAAATGATTATACTAAACAGTGCTTTTCATAGGAATCCAAAAGACACAGGATTTGTGCTGCAATGTCTAACTCCGAGTTGCAACTAATTCTAGTTAATCTTCAAGACCCAAAGGAGAAGTTGAGCTAAAAATCCAAATAAGTGCACTTTGGGCTCTGGAATTACGGACATTTGGAAATTGCACATAGGTATCATCTGTAGTTCACTTAACAAAAAAAAAAAAACAAAAAAACAAAAAATTAACGAAATGTTCTTACAGTGATGTTAGAGTTGCATTAGTCTTTTACCTTCCCATGCAGGTTTTTCCCTTACTTGAGCTGCTGGAGCGTGTGTATGTTTGTTTATATATTGAGTATTCCAAATATATAATATGTGTGGGTTTATGCACACAGAGGTATGTGTGAATGCACAGATATGTGCACACACGTGTATATGTGTCAGTAATTTCCCTTAGGAGCAAAGCCCCGGCACCGTCCCGACTCCCGCGGAGCATCCAGGGAAGGGTGACCTGGGGACACGCTCCTGTGCGAGCGCGAGGCAAAGCTGCTTCCCCGTTAACTTAATCTTTGGCCTTTCTCAAACAGACACCGGGATTGCTTCACTGTGCACCATTTTTTTACATTTAATATCTTTGCAGGAAGAACACGGTTCCAGAAGGACGAAGTCTAAACCTCCAAATAGATTTCACGCTGGACTGGACCACCGATTAGATGGAAACTCCTGTCTCAGGGGCACAAGTTTAGTGCGTTATTCATTCTTCTGTATCTATTATTTATCAGCAAAGAGAGACTGAAGAAGAGATGGAATGAAAGCAAGATCTTGTAGTTTAATGCAAAGTCTTTATCTTTCAGATAACAGAGTTGAGAATAAGCTGAAATGAGTGAGCGAAATGTGGTCAGTCGTTTCATTAGAGCCCTCTCTGGACAGCAGCCTGACATCAGGCTGCCTTTCCCTCTGAGAAACACTTAACCGATGGAACATGAAAAATGAATTAGCCCGTCTCAGCGGAGCAAGGGTTACAAGGACATAGGCCGGATCCACTGAGGAAACGGTATCGCTAAAACTGAACTCTGAAAAACTTGTTAGACAGATAACTAATTTTGTTTTCATGCTGTCTTAACAATGGTTTTGTGAAAGAATAAGCAGAAAGGGGTTTCTCTCAAAGTCTGCTCGGTTTGAAGTATGAGCAGGTCAGATAGGAAGTAATGGACACCAAGAAACACTTTTGGAGTGGACAGGCTGGAGGAACCTGGAAAACACAGCCCATGGACAGAACCCAGACACCTTGCTATTAGTAATACTCAAAGTTGAAAGCTCACTATATACATATATAAAAAAAAAAAATCCAGAGTCCCATCATCTCCATCTATTCCTCCCACTCTGCTATGGAAATAGATGAGTGTCCTGCTAACTGCAAGCGTGAAATTATAACACTAGCCAGAGAGAAACTTTTTGCAACGGGTCCCCTGGTAACTAATCAATTGAACTCCCATGATGGCCACAAAGTATCCCTCCGACACGCGAATGCTCATGCTCTTTGCGAACATCCTGAATTATAAATGGAAGCAAATGAAAACACATCACAGCTCTCCAGCTGGTATAGTATATTCACATCAAACTAATACTACCAAACACATCGGCAGCCTTATTTTACATCAAGTGAACTTGAAGTAGATTTCCATGTAAAGTGCAGGAAGGTAATTGGACTTGTCCCAACTAAACCATAGATCCTTATGCAGGAGCAAAGATTTAATGGAGGAAATTGTAATTACCTAGCTGCATGCAAATTATAGTACATTTCCCTCCAGGCTACTCTTGCTGGCTATCTCATCTCAGCCACAGGCTGATCTATAAATTCTGCACTTCCCTAGCCCTCGGAGAGGCATTTAAACTTTTTTTTTTCCCCACTCCCTTAGCACTGGTTCTCTTCAGGTGAATCTTGCTCTGCAGTTAGACTGCTAGAATTACCACAAACTAGGACCTGAAAACTTCTTCAGATCTAAAATTAATTCCAACTTCCACCCGATGCCTCACTGCCTCCATCCCTTCAGCCCCCAAAGAGTTTATTATCCTCCCCAATCTGGTGCTGAAACAGAAAAGAAACTGGTTCTTCTCAAAAGGATCTTCCCTTCCAAAGCACAAACAATTCCCACCCTTTCCCCTGCTCTGGGGTCTGCTGCTCTGAGGTGAAACCTCCTGGCAGAACCTCACAACACAGAAGTCTCTGCAGCGAAACCTCTTGTCTTCTGCACAGCTCATCAGCCGTCACCTTTTCCGAATCTGGTGGCAGCCTTTAAAATCCACCTATTAGCCTTGTGAAGCCTCTCAGATGAAGGATATCCAGCCTGCTAACGCGTATAACCCCCTTAGCTTCCTTCAGCCTAGGGACAGACGTATGGCAATTCAAACAGCCACAGCTTTTGGAAAAGGAACAGACAGTTTTGTTGCCCCTAAGTTTTCTAAAACAATACCAGTTAACATCCTGGTCTGGACAGATCCTGGTGAACATACTCATCAATTCTGCAGCACCAAGCCACCTAACTAGAGCAGTACAGAGCACATAAATACGTAGCTATGAAAGAATACAGTAACTGCCACATATGTGGTCCCCCGGCACTCAAACAAATTAAATCACAGTTGTTATTACGAACTGCAGCATTGTATTTACTATGGGATATTGATCTCAATTTTCTCTTCTTCGCATTGAAATAATGCAATTGCTTACTTCACTATGGGAAATCAGGAGGCTCTTAATCCTTTTGAAACATCACTGAGAAATCTTCAGTTTTACATAGTATTAATTAGGCCTGAAGTGAAGTGACAGAAAGCCAATAGTGATGTTTTAAAATGAGGCAGCAAAAAATGAAAGTTTTATCGGATTTTCTGTGGCACTGTTAATGGTATATTTGGCTCTAAATTTTGGATAACAGCACAGCACCTGGTAGAAAAGCCAATGGGAACACACACAAATTGAACAGTTTTTCCCATGGGCTCCATCTGCACTGGATACACGGGGAAGGGAAACAGATACTGAACACTAACTTTCCTGTGTATAACCTTGTAGGAAATCACACAAATGTGTACAACCGCTCTTCTCTCATCGGAGATCCCACCTGGAAGCAGCAACAGGAAACCTGTCTCAAGAGAAGTGTGGTTGTGTCACCTGCAAGGAAGGCAGCAGGAATCACAGATCGGATCACAGATCCGTGGGGCTTTGTAGACCCTGATACTGCTGCAGGAGGCTCTTCCTGGCCTCCCACTCCCTGCTCCCCAGTGCTCAGCATAGACTCTTAACACTGCGTAGCTACAGTCTTATCACCTACCCCAATGAGATTTTGCTTCATAAGATTGTAAACGCACCAAATTTAAGGCTGCCGTTAGCATTTTCACATTGCATTAGCAAAAACTACTTGTAAAGAGCAGAAAAGTACACAGGATTCATTAAAGCCTTCTGGGCTTGGGATACCAGGAAGCAGAAATAACAAATAGAATCTGCAAAGAAAGAAGCAAGAGCTGTTACCTGAGATCCATGAAAATATGAAACCGGAGCAGGAGGACTGTATTTTAGAGAAATTCAGCTCTGCAGAAGATCACAAGCAACCTTTGACATTTTCAGAATAGGAACAAAAGTCCAAGGAATCTTCCCTTAAGAAACAAACTAGCTGCAGTAGAGTCTTTACATGCTTCTTTAGCCGGTTTCTTCTCACACATCCTTGGACCCATTCCTGCTTCTCATCAGTGTTTACAGTCTTCAGATTTTTGCAGATTGTTATCACATCTATTAAGCTATACAATACACAGACCCTCAGGCAAGAAAAACACTGCCCTGACCCTTGCAGGGATCAGATATGGTCTCCGGAATGGCACAGAAACCACAGACAGTCACAGGAGTCAAGAAGTTAACGGGAAAAGAGTACAGGGGGACAACAATTTAGATAACTGTGAACTTTTCACTGAAAAGAGCCCTGTAAGATAAAGCAACAGAAACACTCGCTGCCTGGTCCTCGGGAAAGAGTAGAGAGAATCAGTGATCAACTCAAGCAGCAAGTACTGGAGTTTATGAATAAGGCATTCATTTTGATTCAAGCACGGCAGCTAAACAACAGGCTTAGCGGGTAATTTTGCTCTCTTAGATTAAAAGAAAAAATCTCTTAAAATTTAATTAAAAGATTAAAACTCTCTTAGATTAAAAGAAAATGTGATAATAAAACAAAGAAAGAAAACTCTACAAAGCAGAAATTTCCCACTTACGCTCATGAAAACATTGGAGGACTTCTTAAAGCGTTGCTGCCCTTCCAGTCCTGCAAGCATGAACACCACAGATCCTGCTCTGCAGGTAAAACTCGGAGCACAGATTCCTCTCTGTAGCACAATTCACAACAACTAGGGCTTGAAAGGAACTATACAAGTTTCACTGTTCAAGTCTGCGATCTACAGGCATCAGCTGTCCTGTAATTTGTGCCAGGGAGTCTGTTAAGAAATCTGCCAGTGATTTTAATAAGTACGTAGCAAGCCCTTCAGTAATCTGTGTTTGTCTCCTTACCTTCAGAGTCCCGGGTCGATGATGCAGATGTGGGTCAGTCTCTAGCACGGTTTTAATTTCATTGTGTACAACCCTTCCATACAATATGCTGTATTTCCAACCCCCCTATTTAATAACCCATGTAATTAAGAAATGTTCAGAAAGAGGAGTCTCTTGGGTTTAGCATTAGCAAGAGCTGACTGCTTTGTTCATCTGAAATCAAGCTAAAAGCAACTGTTAGGGGAGACCTTCACATAGAAACACTCAGAGGAGCAGCGGGTATAATTCTTTAAAAACAAAACCATAAGAGCACTGAAAAAAAAAAAAATAATTCATTATGACTAAAATAACAGGCCTTCAAGTTCACTATTGTGCCTCTACGAGCAGTTAGCTGAATACAACCATGTTAACTCCCTCAGCAAATTCATTCCTTATTTTGGAATCAAATATTTTTCCAAGGAGAACACAGACTCAAGGGCATGATATTCAGTCTAACATCATCGTATTACAATCCTATCAATATTTTATTAAATAAACCTAATCTTTGAACATTGCTGATATCCTGGAGAGCCAAGAGAAGTTTCCCTGGGAAGGGCACTTTAATAGTACCGTCTGCTGTATTTTTTAAATCACCATGTTCATCATAACATTCTTCTTAGTTTTACTTTTCTGCTTTATACCAAGCTGCAATTTTAACTTATGTTTTCATGAATGAAGGAAAGAAAAGCCTTATATGATAAGGTTAATCCCCACTCATCCCAATCAAGAAAGTTGATGGCTGCATTTTCATACTGATCTTGTTTTAAATACAAAGCTTCAGCAAAATCCTAACCATGATTTTCACTCTTACTGTAAGCCACATGTTGTCTTTAGACTCAGAAGACAAAAGCACAAATTGGCTTCTTAAAATGTCTACATCCTTCTGTATCTGAATGTGCTGATAATTTCCAACCGCTTTTCAACGTGTAAATGTTATTAAAATCGCCAAACAAGTCAGATATGTTCGGGTTAAGCCACATAATGGAAGGAGGAAAGATGTCCAGCTGGGCGGACGCCCTCTGAGAAGAAAGGGCTTTACCAAGCAGAGCTGATGCATCCTCAGACGTTGAAGGTAAAAGCAGAAAAAAGAGAGCGTGGACAAGGAGTGAGGGCAAACGAGCGTCACCCAAAGGACGGGTCAGTGCGACGGGGCCCAGGCTGCAGGCGGGATCACGAGAACCCGGCTGGGGAGCCGGAGCTGGGGCCGGCAGGAGGAGCTGCTCGGGAGCCAAGGGGAGCTCCTGGGGGTGACACTGGCACAGGAAACATCCAAGGAGAAAAGCCTCATACCTCGCTGCTGCCGTGGGCCGTACTCATGCTGAACGCTGCTGCCCAGTCTCTGTTTTGCAGGGTTTTCACCTTTTGGGATGCACCTCTTCTTAAATACTGCTCTGTACCCATACCACTAAGAGTGGGGTTTTAAAAGCCTCTCCAGGTCCTGGGGCTTTTAAAGAACACCCCTGACACTGCAAGCAGTAAAAGTCACCCAAGAGAAAATAAAATCCTGACAGCTGGTAGTAGCACCATACAGTATGTTGACAGCACTGCAGGGGCAACACAGAGAACTGCTTGGGCAATTTGCCACTATTGGTTCTTGATTACAACTGCCACAAAGTAGTCGTCTTTGGACTCAGGGGCCACTTTGGCCAATTGTACTAAATAACACTTTCGTGGCATAGAAGTGGCACTGGCAGTCCATGTTCTCAACAGAAACCCAGTTCTTCCTGTGGGACTGTTTCATCAGCTCCATATTATTTTTTGATGGCTGATTGAGCATCCTTCAGCAACACTGACCACAATTATTTCCAGCATACCTGAAGATACTTACTGCTTGCCCTTAACTTCCTATGCTTCCCAGATCTATTTGAAAAAATTACTAAAATTACAAATTTAATTTAAAATTTAAAATTACAAATTTAATTAAAAATTACAGCCTTTACAGCTGACTCCAAGTGAAGTGTCTGGCCTTAGCTGTTTTGCCTACAGATCTGCAGTAATGCAAGCTTTGTCTCCAAGTATGATCCATACATGAAGCTAAATGAAACTTTTCACATTACAGCAAGTTTGTGCAAGTTTCCAGGAGTTTCTCCACTGATGCTGGAATCCCACAGCATTTATAAAGTTCCAGTTTTGCTATGCAATGAAAATTGACATTTCAGCAAGAGATTAAATCCCAACAATTAGGCTTAAATTGAAGTTCTACTGTATTCCCTAGAATTGAGGTTTTCAAAATATAAAAGAAAGGAATATTATGTTAAGTACCGACTTTGTCCTCTCTCAGGCAATGATCACAGTTTGTAATCATGCCACTCATTCTAATGGCTTTGCATATATTTCTGGTTAGGATTGTCACATAAAAGACTTACACTGGAAGCCAAGGAAGTTGGCATTTCTCTCTAATTCTGAAGGCATTCAGCAAAGCTGGAATTAACTGAAATGCATTTTCAGGACTTGATGACACAATTAATTTTATTACAATTGATTGGAGAATGAAATAACATACATATAAATATAGCATACACACAGAGCTCATTATTAAGGTTACAACATCAAATGCTTAAAAGTTAAGAAAGGACATAAAGATTAATGTGCAACTTGAATGCCTTTCCATTGTGCCTATATGCATACATATGCACAAAGATATAATTTCCAATTACATGCTCTCACTATATTTTCTCCACAAGACCCCTGCCACAGTGCAATGGGCAGCACTTACTTCATGAGCAGCTATTTGATGTTTTGTTTTCTCATCACTGCTCAATGCATGGCCTAAATCTTCTTTACTGCACCCTATTCCAACCTGGCTCTGTAGACAATTGCTCTTTCCTGAGCCTTGCACTGCACATGGCACCATGGTATTTAGCTTCCACCTATGGAAAGTCTCTGTCTATGCACAGTTAAATTTTTTCCCAAGCAATTTTTCATGGAAAGCACCAATTAATGGTAGCTGGTGGTATTAAGACTGCTTGCAAAAAATTAACTCTTGATTCACATATATGCTCTTTTCCATATCCAGACACCTCAACAGCTCAAGGATAAAAATAACTGTAAACCCATACAGTTTCTACTGCATTTTTGCACTGAGCCAACCCCAACAAGATTAGGACAAATTAACTGACCTCCCCTACAAGAACCTGTGACCATGCTATCAAGCTTCAAAGAAAACCAGCAATTGCCATACCAGCATCTGCACACAACACTGAAGAACACAACAGAGAAGAACAAAAGCTGAGATGCAGGAGGGAGGGAAAAGGGACAAAGAGAGTCTGAACATGCTATAAAACATACAGCACCTCCTGCAGAGCGGCTCTGCACACCCGTGCTGGGAGCAATAAGTATCCCCAGGAATCCCTTTGGTCTTCCTGAGTTTTGCAGGCAGATAACTAATAGGTTCTTTGTACACACAACACGCGAACTGAGACACAAGCAAGATGCAGCCAACTAGCACCCGCCAGCCAACTGCAGCCACGCGGCCTCCTCGGAAGCAACATCCAAGACAACAGAAATATCCACCTAAGAGCTTGGTAACCCCACTGTGGCACAGCATTAACACAGTGCACAGGCAAGGCGTCCTATCCACGCTGACAAATAACAAAGGCATCGAACTAGCTTCCCACAGTCCCCTAAAACCTTCTCCATACATTTGCAGTGCTGGGAAGGGAAGACAGTTAGTAGCAGATGGATGCCATACATGTGAGCATGTGCATGGATCAACCCACTTGTTTGTCTAACTGGACAAATGTGCTGCAAAAACCAAGCTGCTGACCTATACTACTACCACGGGATCAGGTGCTTTTAAGAACAACAGTAAAAATTACACTGGAAATTATTTTACACTACCATAATCATTGATAGGATATTGGCCGAAGAGTCACACAACAGGACTCTCAAATTCTGAAGCAAAAGAAAGGCTTACAAAACTATAGATTGCTTGTATATTTACCAAACATAATATACTTTTATACTTTAATGTAATATTCTTTGGGGAGAATTTCCTGTGCTTCCATGCAGACTATTAAAACCTGGTTCTATAACCAGCAATGATACTGGAAAGTTAGCACTAGTTGCAACAGTACTGGATTAGCTTTGCAGAAAAATCAGAAATTGCAAAGGGCAAGAAATGAGTTGCATCAAATGAATCTAGATTCAGTTATCTAGATTTGGACAGCTAGAGGCTGGTGACATTTTCATCCAGGCACGTGCAAACACACAGAGGAACAGCACGATTCCCTTGGAGGGTGAAGGGCTATCGTAATTGTTCCTACTTTGTGCCTCGGGGCAAAAGGCATCTTTTTCAGTTTAGGTCCCACATTTATTCTGAGATTTTGGCTCAGATGGATATGGCTGATGACTCACACAGTAGTTGTCTGAAACCTCCTGTGCTGTCACTTACGCAAGATGGATAGAGATGTGCTCTCCTTTGACAAGCAAGCAAACGTCAACCACCACTACAGACTTTAAAAAAGGCTTTTTAAAAGAAAGGAATTTTCAACATTGTAGGATTATTGAGAAACAAAAAGCACTTTATGTTGTTTAAGGGCCACATAAATAATAGGCCTAAAGACTCAAATTGCTCAGCCAATGAGTCTAAGCTGATAGTTTTGTTCAAACTTGGTATAGTTTTTTGCATTTGCCTTTGCATGGTATACATCCTCCTGTTCCTCTTAATCCGCTTCTTAAGAGTCTGACGTTAGCAAGGACAATTGTGTCAGATGATGCACTCATTTGCTTCCCTCTCAACTACAATACAAGGCTAATTTCAGCCTTCCTTCATCGGAATTTTCTTTGCAATACACGTTCATTCTTCTGAGCCTACAAGTCCTCTTCTCTTCCTGTTGTGAGCTGTCCCTTCAAAGGAAGCTCACGTTTTATTTTCACAGCAGCCTGGAAACCCTTCCTTGTCCTCCGCAGGGTGCCCAGGCAGACGTGGGCCTTGCTTTCTCCCACTCCCGCACGCAGGAAGGCCCTCAAGCCATGCTGTCATTAAAGCTTTATGGCTTTTTTAAAATAGAAAGTTATTGTTCCACATTCTTCCTTAATTATGCCCCAATCAAAAAAGCCTAAACGAACAGCTCTGCCAGTTCTGGCAAACAAATGAGGAGAAGGCAACAGAGGAAAGAAATGTAAGTTGGGAACAACTAGTTAAATTTTGCCCCTGCAACACCTCCTACTTCACCTCTTTAGGCATGAGGATGCCATAGCACAGGACTAAGGGGCTCTGGGAGAGAAAAGTTCCATTTCAGACCCTCTCTTTGTGTCAAATGTATATTCTATTTAGAGAACATACACGCTGTTATATTACTGTTCCAAGAAGGTTTCGCTGTTACTTCTAAAACAAACACGTTCACGGGCTTGCAGCGAGCGGCGCCACCGCCATAAAGCGAACGTGGAGCGGAAAGGTCCATGTGCAATTTGGAACTGAAACTCGAAAGCAGGCACTTCTGAAAAACCAGTCTTTGATTTCAGGTGCCTGTTTTGCAATACCTCAAGTTCAAACATCAGAAGTAGCTGCCTTTAGAAGGAAAGCAGCTGTAAAACTTTTAGTTAGCTAAATTCTGTCATGTGATATACGTATGAAGAGCTTGGACTTCAGTGACAAGCAGACATCGTAAAAATCCAGAGAAAAACTTCTAAAAATATTACCAATAGAATGATCAGGATAACCCCTGCATCTAGTTCTGACTTATGCTTGCGTTGATTCACACACACAGCTTAGATGCAACAGTGCTGATTGCCACAAGCTTTCCTGAAAAAGCCTCTGGACAAACTGTCGAGATCTCTAGCAGACAAACTGTCCCCACCTTCCACCACCAAAGGAGCCGGCCCTGCCGGCAACCCCCCAGGTTGGCTGACATTGCTGACTGACATTCAGGCTGGTACTCCAGCAGATGCTGCTGCTTCTCCAAGGCCTCAAGTCCACTTGACAAAGATGGAGAAAATAAAACCTCACCCAGCTTCACGTTTGCTGGGGTTATATTGAAATCATGTCTTTTTTTTTTTTTTTTTTTTTTTTTTTTTTTTTTTTTTTTTTTTTTTTTTTTAATTTGAAGCTTGATAGCTCCTTAATAGGAAGAATTCCTTTTTTTCCTTTTTTCTTTTGCAATTTTGAACCTGCACCCCTGCAGCACGAAAGGAAACAACAAGCAGCTGCTCCAGGTGATGGTCCAGAGGTGACATCCCCACCCGCCCAACACTCACAGCACCGAGGTCCTCCACAGTTGTATTTAGATCTTAAAATTGTAACCTAGGGCATGAAACGATCATTACCTTGGGATTAAATGCTAAACCCAGATGATACTAGGAATAAATTAACATAATTATTCAGTTACTTTTTCATTAAACCACTAGCATTTACAGCTTCAAATTAATATCAATTTTTAAGCATTTTTACCTATCTAAACAAGGGCTGGAAGCACTCTGTAATGGGCTAGTGCTGAGCACAGACATTTGTGGTATGATTCTGCATAAAGAAATAAAAAAAAAATAATAAAATAAAATAAAAAAAAATTAAAAAAAAAAAAAAAGAAGAAGGAAAAATGTATCCAGCAGTTCTGGATACATAGCCAGCACAGTGAGAGGAAGAACCTCTCGCTGCATTGGCTGATAATCCCAAACTGCAGCCCTCTCTGCCTTCAGACGTGCAGTCAAACTGACAGATGTTTTGCATGCATAATCCTTCATCCTTCTAATCCCAGCTGACGGCCAGAATTGATGGACACTGGCTACACGCGGAAAAAGGACTCAAAAAATATGCAAGCTCTGGCTTGAATAAACAGTATTGAATAAACATATTAATAACAATATGGGCTTTACTGTAAGATTAGCTGCTGACACAAATAACATTTATTTACACTATAGGGAGTGATTCAAAAGAAATAACTTGCAGACGAGCGTTTTTAAATCAAAAAGGCTCTATACAAAGACAAAAAAAATGAAAAGACGATATGACAGGGAAAGTGATGGTGTTTCCATTTTTTTAAGCAGCATAACAAAAAAATTAAACAGCTACAGGTGCAAAACAGAAAAATAGGGAGGATCAAATCAATGTTTCTTTTCAAACAGACAAAAGTTACGTTTTCTGCTATGAGTTTTGAACAGCGATAGTCACTGTTTTGTTATGCACTATGGCATTGGTCGTAGCTAAGATCCAGTGCTATTTCTGTTGTAGTAGAGAATTAATCCCCCTGAAATGTCACAGCAGAAATACTTTCCTATCTTTTCTGTCTGCACCCACCATCTACAGATAGAATACATTTGCTTAAGCTGCACTAAATTCATTGTCCAATATCCAGCTAAATATGGTTAATTCAAAGCCACAGCTTCAGTTGAAAGCCTAAGGTCTGATATTTATCCTCTAAGAAAGAAATTATCCAAAGAGAGCCTAGTGTCTAATCTATTACTGCAGTTGTAACTGTAATAAAGCACAGTGAAATCTGACCTTGTTGTGAGATTTTTGCTCACAGGCTGCAAAGAAACAACAGCAAAAAAAGCTGAGCAGGTTACAGGTGAACAAAGAGTTGGGAAATGGTTGATAGCAGGTGATGGATATGGAGATGAGCCTGGGTATAAGGGTCTGATGGAACCATTTGCTCCAAGAACCATTTAGTTTTTCTGTCTGAAGTGGAAGAAACTGATGGATTATTTTGACTGTGGAGACTGAACATTATACAGGTAGGTATTCAAAGACATTAGCATCACAAAATACACCCAGGATTGCAAAACACGCCATGTTGCCTCATTTAGTAGCTCTCAGTGCTCCAGCAACACTGAATTAAGCAGTTGGGCATCCCTGGCTGGGAAAGGAAAGACAGAAGGATAACAGTCAGAAGTATTAATGAAGTTCTATCATTTATTTGCACTTTCTGTTCCTAATTACGCTATAACCAAACATCTGCCATGTAATATATTCTTCAGATGTGACAGACATGTAATCCTATGCATTTAAGAGGACTAGCAGACACTTCTCCCCATCACATCTCTGGGCAAAGCTTCCCGTATTTTGATCTAAGTTTAATTCTGTAGAGGAAACCTGACGCAACAGAAATGACACATAAAGTTCTTGGCTGCTGTTATGGTCATTCAGCCACATCTTTTCCATCTATTTTTTACAAGGCAAAGAAGAGACAAAAGAACCATGTGGTAAGATACCAACTACTCCATCCTTGGCAAACAGTATCTCCTGGCAAATCAGGCAGATGACTGAGAGCCAATGAAATATTGCAGATTTAACTGAATATTCCAGGCATTCAGCACAATAGAGGGACCTGTTTCTTTAGTGGTCTCGCAAGGAATACTGAAAATAAACTATGGTTATTGACGTGCTAAGATATTCTATAAGTAGAGTAGAGTAAGCTTTCTGGCAGATCTAGCCACAAGTCAATAGGAATCTTCTTACTTCCCAAGAAAGTGTTTTCATTGACATATTTGAATTTTTCATTACAGATAAATGCTTTCACGCTGACATACAGGACATTAAATCTGATTTTCCTTCAATAATTCCAGTCAACCCTACACTGGAAACAGCTTCCAAGGTGTTCATAAACTTTCTGTATTTTTCAGTCGGGCGCAAGGTGCTGTTGTTATTTCTTATTCATGACAGGGCTGTTGTCAGGGAGCTACAGAACACTTGGGAGACCTTCCACTTCTCGGAGGTACTGTAGGAAGAAGTACAGCACAAGCTTATCAGACCCTTATTTCTCTGTCACTAAGACTATAAAATCTGGGGTGAAAACGTCCTACCATTTTCTGACTCAGGTCTAGTACATGTCTAAATGCACCTATAACGAAAACAGGGGCATAACCTTCAGTTACTAAAAACTGAGGGTAAAATAGATCTCATCCCACAAGCCAAAACTAACCTGCCCTTGAAATGGGGTGACATAGCCTGTTTTTTTGATTCACAACCAGAAACAACCAGCATCCAGCTGCAACCTCTGTTACACACAGGGATTGTCAACTTCCAAAATCTATCAAGAAAAAGAAGGAACACTTTAGTGCACCCATCACAGCTGGGGGAAAGGAGTGGGGATTGGAATGCAGAACTTGTGAGCCACTGGGGAATGAGAAGTGGACTTCTCCTGAACCAGTTATCATGATATTTTTCTCATCAGAAACCTGATGTCTTGGTGACTTTGAATTCCAGCAGTATCAAACAAAATAAACAAACAACAACAATAACAACAAGCATTCTACAGCACTATACACACTATTTTTCCAAAATACCTATTTATGCTTCCAAAAGCAACGATAAGAAAAAGACTATGAGGTTTTTAGGATGCAAGTCCAGACAATATAATTATTTTTCTAACATATAGCAGAATAATCTGCTCCTTAATAATCTGTGCAATTGGCAGAAATGCATTTTCCTGTAATAATTGCATCCCAAACAGACACAAACCTATTGCAAAATTACTCTTACTATCTAGCCCAGGTCTTAGTGGAAGTACATATATTTAAAAAAAAAAAAAAAAAGAAAGGTACCTAATGAAATAGAAGCGGATGCTTTTGTGGAAGGTCTCAGAGTTCAGATCAGTGAATGGCAAAATCCCTTTGGTGTGTGGCATGTTGCCCTCCCAGTTCCCATCATCACTGCTCTCTCCCCAGCTGAATACACAGTGAAACATGAATCGAGGTCCCTAACTAGCTCTCATACTCTGCTCCTTAAGATGCCAGCTTTTTGTACACTTCTTCGCTAGCCTTGTACACAGGTTACAGGCACAGCAACAGCAGCAGCGAAATACAGGCCAGGCTAAACCTAGGATGCTTGATGAGCTTCCAGGGACTTTTGAACAGTTTCCATGGTGTTTTGATTTCTCCCTCTGCAACTTTATTACTAACCTTCCTTTGTCATCCAACAAGCTCACGACACTCTTCAGAAACAAGCAGAAGTACAAAATTTGTACATTAGTCTACCTAAGCACCTGAAAGGCAACCTAAGAATGTACTTTTTCTCCTCATTTATTAAGCAAAAACACCAATTTGATTGTGAAGCTCTTATGCATATTGATGAGCTCTTATATAAAGCCTGTTTTTAATTTAAAAACAAGCCCAATCTTATTTACCAATGTTCCTTACCCTGAGCTTGAAATAGGAAAAATTTGGTGGCAAGCAAAATAGCAACAACGTGATTGCTGATTTTACTGGCTCCTGAACTGTGTTCCACTGCTTTAAATACAAAAAGTCTTTTAGAAACCACAAAGAAATATACGTTATCTGTCAAAGTAAAGATAAACAAAATTGAGGTAAAAGCAGGAGTTCAAAGGTTACTGAGAAAAAATGTTTCAAAGAAATAGTCTTGATGAAAAGAAAGTCTTCAGAAGACAAGGCAGGAAGCCTTTGCAAGCATGCGGGAAGGTCAAAAGTGGGCTAGTACAGATACTGGCAAGACGTGAGAGAAGACATTGAAAAGGCTCAGAAAAATATCCAATAGCACCCTGAGGACATTCTTCTTTAAACAGGAAAGTTACTAATGCAGTTTCTCCCGTGCTTAAATAAGTTGTCACAAGGCAAGAGCTGGATCTTCATCCCATTAAAGAATAGCTTTGCCAGTGACTTCATTGGGAGCCTCATATATTTCAAAATTTAAGCCTCAAGTCAGGTTCCAGTTTTTGCACATTATTTTCTTCTTTTTGATGCCAAAAGAAACACTTTTTCACTTATTTTCTAATGAGGAAATTTGAACAAGTATATAATAAGCACTTTTAAAATGGGATTTTTAGCAAACAAAGTATAAGAAGCCAAAAAACCCCGCTCTGTTCTCTTGGATATTACAGAGATAAATACTTAAATGAGGCCAAATTATCATGCATCAATCCAAGCATTTACCTTTTTATGTTTTGAGAGAGAAACAGAAGAGCTCTGTTAAATTTCCAATTATTCAGTCAATCCCGTCAATATGAGTAAAGAAAAGTCTAATTTCTTCATAAAGATCAATGAATGCTCACTATTATCTGTGATTTTAGCCCTGTGACTACCCCACGCTGAAGCTGTTGGGCTTTCCCATCACTGACTGGGAGGTGCTGTCAGTGGCAGCATCTGCAAAACCTCCCGCTTATCTCACACGCTCAGTCAGGTAGCAGCTGTGTTGCTTCAGAGATGAAAGCAGCACAAGGACAAGCGACCCCTTTCACTGTAACCCAACTCCCTGTATTTTACAGGCCCCACCAAGCAGACTTGTGGTGACAGGACTTGTGGCCTTCTTGCAGGCAAACCATACGGTTGGGCTCAAGGTTGTTAAGAACTGTTGCCCTGACCTACCGTTTGTTTAGTGTATCACTAAAAATGGGATCCTCAACAAGTCTTCTGTTGCTACTACCCATTGATTCATGTTCCAAGTCCAGCAAGCTACCCAGCTGATTGCTCAACAGCTGGATGGGAGCCTCCCATTGCCGAGTGGAACAGCAATGTACTTTAGTTGGTTAGTTACAGTTTCCTCTAAGTCCATCACAGAATTGGTCGATTGGCTCTGATCGATGCCAAGGTGTCAGTTTAGATGCAAACCCTTTGAAAAGCTGCACTTTGGGGCTTAGTAATAATCAAGAGGTCTGCAACCAACACATTTATAGAGCTTGACAGCATCAGCCTCCGATGAAAACGGTTTGCCTGTTCATTCACATCATTGCATCAGGAGCTTAAAGAGCCTTTTGCACTAGAAATACTCCTAAATTTTACACGTTCAGAAATGGACTCTTTAATAATTTGGTTCCATTCATCAGCTTTCAGGATTTCTCATTTCTTTGTGTACTGCAAGTTAGGCTGCTATGCAAATGACAGGGATCTATGGCAACCCTTTCCTCTTCCCCAAAAAGCTAACCCACAAATACCCAGAAAAGGTATTTTTCACAGAGTCCTTCAAGACACGTACGCACCTGCAACACTTTATTTCTTGTCTTTTAATTTTCTCTAGAGACTCTAATCAATCACTATCAGGTCATGAGCCTGGAAAATGGTTCCAAAGACAAAGTGCTCTCCAAGTACAGGAGTTTCAGCTGCCCTTTGTGCTTTCAGAGCAAGTCTTTAGCAAGACTATTTTGCTCTAGAGCAGAACATATTTGATTCTACTTAGATGAAAAGCTGTCATGTCATAAGCAACCTTGTTGAGTAATGAGTTTTGGAAAAGAACTTTTCTAACTTCATTTTTCTGTTTCTTTTAAGATGGAATCACAGGCATTCACTTGGTATGATAAGGTCTCACTGATATGAAAACACAGAAAAGAGATTGTGATTACTGAGAACCTCTGCTAGGCATCCTCCTTTGCATTATCCCAGTGCCTGCATTACAGAGGGCTTGGCCACTGAGCGATGCAGATATTGTCCTCCAAATAAGCACTAAGTGCATCCCAGCTTCGAGAGCATGCAGAGCAAATTAGTCATCTAAAAGCTCACGTTTTGGCATGGGGAGAGGTAAAATGTTACTCTGATTTCCCAAGTGTCTAAAACGTAGATCAAGTAACACTAAAATGAAAGAGTCAAACTGGAAAATGATTTTCACTGGGATAATCTTCAGACCTAGGAAATAAATAGAGCAGATGATTTCTAGTACAGTACAGCTCTGATATGTAATGCCCCTTTACCAACATTTCCCTGTTGTCACATACTTTATCACATTTTTTAAAAGCCACTTGCTTACTGTCAGTCTATAAGGTGATATTCATTGGAGTCTGGTGAGGGTTTGAAATGGCAGGATTTTTAGGGAGTGGACCAATGAACAGATGCAGAACATTTTGCTCCTGGCTCTGTCTACCTTCTTCATCCTTCCCTGCACACATCATCCTTTTCTAAATCAAGAAGTCACTGACGCTTGTCATGAGCTCTGGGACAGTCCACTCTGAAATGCACATTCCTCCTATACTCTTTACATTCATTTGCTCTAAGTGGCACAAGAAGAACAAAGTAGTAGAGGGTAGCGTAAAACAAGCCTGATGACTTTATACTTAACCACATAAGAAAACTTTCTAACTTACAGGAATGATGTGCTACAAAAAGACAAAAGAGGGCAATTCAACTAACCTTTTAAAAGTTTTCCCTGCTTTTTGTCTATTATTCCTTTTTGCTGCATTATATCTAACTAAGGCCATAAGCCTGAAAGTTTCTTCTTTTGGACAAAGGCAATACTTGGGCACAACCGGTTGCATCACACCAGGAAAGATCTGGGCTGTACCTGAAACTTGGCACTGTTGGGAGCACAGTGATACTCAGCGATACCTCATCTCTCCCTTATGCTCTGCTGAGGCTCTTTTGGGATTGTATTTGCTTCACTCTACTGTAGCACTTAGGCACTGCAAAAGGAAGAATATATTTATGTCCACATCTCATGATATGACAATATAGTATGAATGCAATATTCTGGAATTTGGCCAGGTGCAAACCTGATGTCCCACTTGTGTATTCCCACATCTCTGTGCCCTTCCTAGTGCCTGCGGGTTGGGAGATGCAGAGCCCAGATCCCCAGAGTGCATGAAAACAGCATTACAAATTCAGAATTAGTGACTGTAACATCTTATTCTTAAGAGAATATGTGATATTCCTAAAATTATAAGATCCCTACTAAATAAATGCTGGCATCACAACCTAAAAGTGAGCACTACTGCACTGCAAAGTAAGCATATACTAAAAGAGAAACTCTCCCCTTAAGCCTACAGTCTTTCTTTATGCACAACTTCTCATAAGATCTCACATGATAATTAGTGACATTTCAGGTTATTGAAGCAGTTCCTCATTTGCTCGTTTGCCACAAGAGGGAATAACAATCTGAATCACGGGATTAGAGAGAAGACACAGCAGAAACAGCTCATCATTTCAACCCCCTTCCTTCCACTCCAGGACAGAGGCACATGCTGATTTAGGGACTGCAGTATTTTATTCTGTGCAGTTACATATTACTCCAACAACAAGAAAATATTTTATAGCATCATAGCTTCTCTGTAGGGAAAATTTTGATGGGACT
Source organism: Nothoprocta perdicaria (assembly GCF_003342845.1). Lineage (NCBI taxonomy): Eukaryota > Metazoa > Chordata > Aves > Tinamiformes > Tinamidae > Nothoprocta > Nothoprocta perdicaria. Next base: position 1,591,961 of record NW_020454982.1, on the reverse strand, counting down.
GCTCAGTGAACTAAAAAATTTACAGGATGATCTGTCACTTTTATCCTCTTTCAGTTGGGGCAGAGGCGATTTCATTTTTGGGTACTGTGCTGCGTGAAATATCTTCCTACGACTTAAAAGATCACCTTACTGTGCACGCACAGACACTAGAGGAGAGCAGATCCCCTGGCACAAGTGCTCAACACGGTGCCTGCTTCGCCAAGGCCGAGAGGTCCATGCGCTCTCCCTCCTGCCCCCAAGCCGAGATGGTTTCGGGCACATCACCCCTCTGTCTCCCTAAGTTCAGCCTCAGTCCCTTGGGAAGCAGCAGCCCTTGCATTTCCACAAATGGGAACCAGTCACGATGGACATCACGCTGTATCATGCGGGCAGGGCAGTGTTTTCAGGATCACCCGGATATTTCTGCAGTTTGTCAGCTGCAATTTTCTACCTGTGGTGCTCTTGTAGTTCTCATGTTAGTGCTGACTCGAGGAGTCAAGACGCCTCAGGTCCCCCAAACCAGTAGAAATGCAGAAAATTCATCACGATATAATTTGTTACTTGGATCAGCAATCTACAAACTGCTACCAAAATTACAGATAATGAAAAAGCAAAGGACAAACTCAGAGGGAGAGATCTTCAAGGGCCTAATTCCCACCACAAGAAAATAGGAATGAGGAATCCACACAGTTTTGAGCGGTCTCTGACCATCATTTGCAGCTGCACAAGCGAAAACGCTCTGCCAGTTACTTGACTGCACCTAAAAGCACCATAAATTCAGGGCCTTTTGGTAGCTGAGGATTTTGCAGAAGGCTGATCCTAGTCTCTTCAACATAAACACTGTTCCTCATTTTAATCTAGCGCGTATACAAAGCTGGGCTCAGGACTGCCTGCGTGAGCACACATGAAAGCCAGAGAGGAATGTGCAGAGCTACTGCAGCCGGCGTGGGAGGGCTGGGGGATCCGGCCAAAAAGAGCCCGCGCCGGAGCCTGCAGCTTGGGAAGGGAGAGGAAGGAAGGCGAGAACAACGGCAGCGCCGGGACTGGCAGCCAAGGAAAGAAGATTCGGCTGAAAACCCCACACTGTTTTGAAAAGGACGTTAAAGTTTCATCAGACAGGGTTCACTCTCACGAAACACGGAGGAGTAAAACAGAAAAGCAGGAATAAACACACGCATTTCACAGTGCGCTTTTAGCTGTAAAACCGAGTTTCCGATCTGTTCCCTGCTCTCACACATTCTGAGAACAAGCAAATAAAAGGAGGAGAAGGGAACGAGCGAGACGCCTGGCTGCGGCCTGCGGACCGCGCGCCGCCAGGGACGGATGCGGCGCCGGCACGACGGCAAATCGCAGCGGAGGAACGAGACGGGATTGTCTTCTGGAAATAAACGCTGAGGGAAGAAGAGCCGTTTCTCAAACACACACACGCAGAACGCAAGATGCTCTTCAGAACAGCCAGTGCAAAGCTGCCAGATGCTACCAGTGCTAACACCAAAAATGGGGAGTGTTGGAAAAAAGTCCTTATTCTCATGTGCAAATTCAATGGTAAGAAATTGTCAGGGCATCAGCGCCTTTAGCAGAGAAATGCTGCAGTGCTGACACAGTGGCAAGGGATCTGGTTCAGAGAATTAGAGCAATATCATTAGAAGGAGCAAATGAAGTGAATATAGATGCCTGAATCTGTACGTCCTGCTCAAACCTGTGGCACACTGTGCCAAAAATGACCTGATACTGCTTGTCACTGCTGTAAAGGATTGGAGAACTGCCATACGCAGGAGATACCACAACCGTTTGTTTTTTGTATATGAATAATAAACAGTTTATATATACATACACACACATAAAAGTAACATATTCAAAATTATCTCAAAATTCAAAGACTCCTAGGAGTAACAAAGTCAATTCGCCAAATGACACCTAGGCTTGCAACTCAGGTGAATACTTGCTGCAAGATTACTCTGTGACTTTAACACTATAACATTATTTTATAACATCTTAATTTTAAATAAATTTAAAAAGTCCATATGCTGTTCTACATAAATTTACTAACCCAGCTTTAAATTATCCCATTTTCTGTGTTTGAGAGATTAAGGAACTTATCAATATTCTAAAATACTTATGAGGAATGGCAATCTAGGACATTTTACTGTATTGAATGTATCTGGGAAGTACACACTGACTTCGAATATCTAGCTTCAGTTAAAAAGGAATAGCGATAGTTCATTAACTTATCTGATTCTTTAAAACCTGCAAGCCCAGGTACCATCCTGTCCTTAACTCTTGAGGGCTGAAATCCTAACCAGAGAATAAAATGAATGCCTGTCTCTTAAATTACCCCTTGATTAAAAGTAAGCAGCTACATCATCTGACACAATACCAGGCTCATGCTCACAGGTCAGAAATCTAAACTTAAACCAGTTAGAAACCGTTAAAATGTACATTGCTGCTGGCACACCTTTCAGAGCAAGCACTAAAGTATGCAGCATGTGGGTCCCTTTAAATAAGTCATTCTTAAAAAGGTTTATTTTTCAATCATTCTATAAACAAGAATAAATCAAAAACAATTCAGTCTTTCACCCCACTGAGATAAAGTATGTGCAAATGCCGTTTCAAAGTTAATTGTCACCGAAATATTTAAGTCAGGGAAAATCATTGTGAATGTCAGAATTTTGCAAAAACATCTATATTTATTTCCATATCTATCATATTCCTTTACAGTTGTAGCTCTTGGGGCATAAAAACATTTTTAATAGGTTAGCACAACTATATGCAAATGCTAGGAAATGTATTATTCCCCACATGAAATCAGGTTAATGTTTGTCCTTACTCTACTGCAGAAATAAAGTGCAGAGACATGAATAAATGTGAAATACAAATGGTATAAATGTGGCTGGTGACAAAAATTAAAGCTTTGATCTACTGCGGCGGAAATGGGTTTATCTAGGCTATTTGGTTATGCTCTTGTGTACCGCAGGAGCAAAGGAGCAACGTAGGAACTAATCTGTCACCTTTGAAGCCTATTTTGTAGCACCATTTTTAATCACTCGTCTGCATCAGCCAAGCACGGATGCTTAATGCACGGGACGGGGCGGACGAGGAGGAAGAGGAGGGAGCAGCGGGTGCAGGGCAGGCAGAGAAGAGCAGAGCAAGCCAGCGCAATGCACCGGATCGTGTCCCCTGCACTGGCACCAGCAGCGGCATGCCAGGTCGCTGCCTTCCTGCACACCGCCTGCGAGCTCCTCGTGCAGAGCCCGGCTGCATCCCTGCTTCCCACCCGCGCACGCTCTCCTCTCCCGCTTCCCTCGTCACGGGATGCTCCGGGCGAGAGCGCCGTAATGAAATGGCATCTCCAGACACAGAGAGCTCTTTTTGCAAGGCCCCCGGCTATCTGACTTTCATTACACTTCTCAGGAGGGGGCATCACTCCCTGACAACTAACATCTGGCCCAAGAGACCTCCTCATTTGAAACAACAAACTAATTATTATCACCTACTCTTTCCTGTAGCTTTTATCTTTCTTTATTTTTTTTTCAAGAAGAAATATGTCAGCATATTTTTCACTGGAACTGTTAATGTTCTGTATTCTTTCTCCCCTTAAATATGCTTTACCTCCCTCTCAGAGGAGCAAATCCGCATTTCATCAATCAACTTCAATTACCTACTGTATTTCACTCCTTGGCGTTGAATTATGAGCTTGAAGAACGTCTTGACACCCCACAAACATTTAGGTGTCCGCCTAACCCAGGTCCCAGCCTACGTGCCAGGTTACCTGTCACCTCGTGCATGGCCAGGATGGTGGATTTAGTTTTTTTTTGGATTTGCTTCTAAAAGTGAAACTATTGGTCTTGTTGTTAGAACATCAATATAAGCAAAAAGAAGAGCTAGAGGCTTTTTTTTTTTTTTTTTTTTTTTTTTTTTAAAAAGGCTTTTGTTTGAGAAAGCAAGCCTCTGGAAAGAGATTTACTTTTCAGAGTGCTGAAGAAGATATTAGAGGTCAGCTGAACACCTTCTCTAGGCAGAGACAAGCTACCCTTGTATCCTTCCTGCAAATTTCTCTCAGCTCTTTAGAATATAGTCACCAAAATTTGCTCTCCAGCTTTATCATCCTTAAAATGAGATCAACAGTAGTAAACTCACTGGATGGTTCCTCAGTACTTTTTGTTTTGTTTTTGTTTTTACATAATAGTGCTAGGATTTCATTTTTTCACCCATCAGAGCCCCAATCCCATGCCAATCCATGTTCTGGACTAACAGTTCATGCTCTTTGGTTTTGGGTGCATCCAGTCTACCAAGGAAACCTCCAAACCATTTGGCAGCTTTGTGGACTCTTTCATGAGTGTTGATCCATCCAAATTAAAAAACACCATATAGACAACTGGGTTCGCCTGAATGAAATACCTGAACCAAAACCCAAACCTACTTCTTTCAAGAAAGAAAGAAAAACTAAAAGAGATCCAGATCCACAAGAGAGGCTCTACCATTTAATTGGAGGATAACCACTGCCAAGCATGAGTTTTCAGAGGAAGTTAGCTAAAAAATATTATTGTTCTGTGTGAAAAAAAACCACATTGTCTGAAGAACTGTCAGCCTGGGAGAAGCACAGGGAAAAAGGAGGATAACTACTGGGCTTCTAAACGTGGTGGGAAAGCACGGGTGAGGTGGACGCAGTCCCTGGTTCCCTCCACGGCCACCCCTTCACACAGCGCAGAGGGGACAGGGAGACCCAGCAAGTCCCCAGCAGCTCCTCAGCCCAGTTTATTTATTTATTATTCCCAAAGTTCCTGCCCTTTGAGGCAGACTGGGGCGGCCTCCCCACGCAGATGCTTGGAGGGAGTCAAACCAAGTAAACACCCAGGCAAAGCTAAGGTTTCAGCTAAGGCTGAAAGGCTTCTAAGGAAGCAATTGCATTTTTATTATATACACTGATACCGTTACACAGACCAGTCTCAGTTCCCTGGTATTTTTACAATTGAGAATATAAAGTTTTCAGGAGAGTGAGGCGATGTTTTTAATCTAGTTGCTCTAAACAAAGGTAAACAAATAAAACCACTATTTGCCTCCCTATTTCCTCGCCAGAAAAGATAATGAAGGCTCCCTGATTAACCGCGCTCCTTTTTAACCCGCTGTGCTGCCTGAATGCAAGCGAGCTCCTTGCTTTGTGCTTTGCAAGACAGCAATAAAGGGCTCATTTACGTTTCAACCGAATGTAGGAGTCTTAACAACTATTAATATTATTCTGCTTTATGAAGAGGCATTTTATTACTACATTCTTATTCCAGGATCAGGAGATACTACCTACAGTCATTTCACATCTCTCCATGAGGTTGTTCTCAGTCCCTCTTGCCAGCAGCATAGGGCTGAATTACTTGGGGCAGTCTGGCTTTTACTCTGCGTTTTGGCCTGCCCTACGCAGGCGTGGGGGGCAACCCTGGCCAGCTCCTGCCATCAGTCACAGCGGGGCAGCCGGGGGCTCCGAATGAGTCATGAGATGGGGGAGATAAAGAGTGTTATTTTAGGAACTTCAGACACTGAGTTGAACAGGCATCTGGGGCTGAGCACATGGGAACCAGATGGCAGCTATTTGGTTAAGGCTTTCAGGCTCCCCTGGAATTTCAGACTTCCCCTCGGTGCAGCTGGGTGGACTGGCAGTGAATGCCCCCCAGCCCAGGGGCTGCCAGTACCTCCAGGTTCTCCAGTTTCCCACCGATCGTGCTCCCTAATGAGTGGATTTTAGCTCTAGCAAGCTAGGAGTTAACATGACCCTATTATTATTTATGGTAACAAAGCAGCTACAAACTTCACCGCTTTAAGTGAAGACCTTTACAGATCTAGAAAGGCCCTGCCCCAGTCCACAGTTTTAACACCTTCCTTCTTTTCCCCATCACGCAGTGGCAAGGGCACAGCACCCCCTTACCACCCTTCTAACTGCAGAGCTCTAGGTGCCCATGGAGAGAAGGCTGCACGGGGACCGGTCCCGCACGCTATCACAGGCGCAAACTTGTGATTTCACTCAGTATGACTTCTAAATACACCAGGGAGTATTAAGGACAAGTGAACCAGATTTCCCTCATGCATATTTGAAGCCCAAGTTGGCAAAGGCAAAGGCAAAAGGAAAAAAACAAAGACATAATGCAGTTGTTTACTCGTGATGCACGAGTGCAGCAAGTTCCTCCATCGTGTCCTGGGTGGTGGGTGACACTGACCTCCCCTGAGCACCCAGTCCTTCGCCCCACCTTTGGTTCGGGTGGTTTGGATAGGAGCTAGTTGTCATTTATAACACACCCAGTTACCTCGCACACACCAAAACAATCCTCATCTTTTTTTTCTTACAGAATTTGCTTTTGCATCCTAACAGGATGACCTTGATCACAGCTCCAACATATATTAAGGGCACAAGTTCATGATCATGACTATAACTCTGCAAGAGTACAACTAGAATCTATTGTCATTCCTTTAGATCATTAGATCCTTGCTGTTTGTCCCTGATCAAATGGTTATGAGCTCTGAAATATAGGCTGTTTATTTTATTTATATAACCTAAAGGGACCAAGAAAAGGAATAATATTTGAAAGAAATAAAAATCTATCCCTATCAGAGCATTTACACTCAAAACCCAGATATGCCAGTAATAAAATGCAGTAGTGACTATATTGCTGCTTAATCTTACATGAAAGGTGCATGGACACCGGGGATTTGAGCAGCCCTCTGATGCAGGCAGAAAGGATGCAGCAGAAGCTACAGTGTGTTCAAAGATCCCTCTGTACATTCCTCCCATCATCTTCTAGGCTTAGATTCTCCTCATTGTTAAGCTGAGGCTTTTGTTAAATAGCTCTAAGAAGGAAACATATCACGCTGCATTACCTATTTAATGAACAGGGCTGTCTGTAAATATGGTACGAAAATATCATTAAATGACACCCTTATTTTTGCATATGTATCAGAAGAGGTAAGAAACGCTAGCTGACATTTGAGATTAGTGCTATTGTACACACACCTCCTACTTCCAAATTTATACAGACATAAGACAAGACCACAGGGAAATGCAAGGAGGAGCCAATAGCAAGAAAATGAGAAAAAAAATCAGTAACATGGAATTCTTTATCACTTGCTACAGGTCCTCAATTTACACGCTCTGGGTCCCCTACCATACACTACATGAGTCTACCCAATTCATACCACCCAGCATGAGATAACTGTTTAAGAATGTACTAAAAAGGAGGAGGGATGGGAAATTAAGATATTCATTATCATGGTTCTAAGGCTTTGTGTGTGTGGTTTAAGAGGCTTTCCACAAATATTTTCAAGGTATCCATAGCGGGGTTGCACTCACCCAGTGAATGTGAGGAGAGGAGGAAGAGGATGAGGAGGAGACACTGCAGGATAAAGGGTCGAACAACCCAACAGGAGCCCTGGGACTATTGAAAGGGTAGAGTGAAAGGATGGTCAAAGAACAATGAGCGATTGTAGTGGTTTCCCGCAGGCAGGAGAGCTGGGGGGACGTTTTACAAGCAGGAGTGAATCCTGACTGCGTTTTGGCAGGAGATGATGACACAGAGAGCATCATTTCTTACACTGCTTGGTGACCACAGGCGCGCAGGATGCTATACAGCACTTAACAACATAAGTCATGGCCAAATGGCCAATACATAACATACATGACATAAGTCATGGCCAATCTTTATGGGCCAAAACTGACATTGAGATTAGTAAAGAATATACAGGTAAAAGGTATATATACATTTACAAAGGTAAATTTGTAATTGAAATGGGAAAAAAAAAAAACAAAACAACACAAAATGGTATTTGGTAGTGCAAAACTCCTCCAATCCTCCACTGACCCAAAATAATTGACATGACTCCATTAGAACAAAATAAGGAAGGAAAAGGGTATTTTTCAGTGTTCACTCGGATTCAAAGGGCTTATCCATTCCCATGTTTTGGGAGGTGAAGTTTCTAGAAAGCACACTGGAAAGCACAAACCCACATTTTCCGCCACTGAATTACAGTTACAAAAAGGAAGTCGAATGCTGAGTTTCTTTCTTGTTATTTGCAATAGCAAATTGTAATTTGCAAAAGGTTTTTTGAAAGCATTTTGTGTTAATTGAACTAAAAAATGCTAATCTCTCAAATCACTGTGATCTTAAAGACACATGTAAATTATCTCAGCATGTAAGAGAGCAAAAGCTCAGACTGCATTGAATTTTTCAGGATACAAGGTCTTTCAATGTGCTGTTAAAGGATGCCAGGGTGTCTTGATTTCTTTTTCTTGTGTGAAACTTAATAAAGCAAGCGTATACTATATTTAACATATGTTTCAGAACATAGTTCTAGATGTTTAAAAAAATACTTGTTTTCTAACTAAAACTGCAAAGAATGGATTAGGGTTGCAAACAGTGAGCTGAAGGCCCATTTCCTCCCTCCACAGAAGGGTGGGCACTTTACTGTACCCATGTCAGCCCTCCTTTATGTCATGTAATCTTTGTATAGACAAAACCACTAATAAGCACCTTAAACACCATAGCTTAAATATGCCATGGAGAAAGCACCAATGACTCATGTGCATTTTGGGTTGATGTTCCCAACAGGAATATGAAAGAGACTACAATGTTCAATCTTTTTGTTCCTGGACTCCCACCCCTTAGGAACGAAGCAAGGCTACCTACAACCCAATTAGCACAATTTCATTGCAGAGAAGCAACATGGCATGTTTAGCTCTTTGTCCATTATAATAGTTATGAAAAACAGATCACATTTCTTCTGCTAGAGAGAACTGCTCTCTCTACAGCTTCCTGCTGATCTCTGCACAGGCTTCCTTTCTACCAGAACCTTATCTGTCTTACCTACGGCTCTCAGGCCATCCAGCTTCATTACACTAGCTACTAATCATTTTCCTCATTAAAGCAACATATGCACCATCATTTAGAGATTCCTCTCTATTTTTGCATACTTGTCTTCCCTGCTTTTCACTTGATATTTCACCACTGTGTTCAAATGTCTACATTCATTTTCCTGTACTTCACCCCAGCCTTTCTTACCTTTCTTCTTGTTGCTCTTGCTAAACTCCATTTCCTCCTTTCAAAAAACCAAGTATCTCCTGTAGGCCCCTGGCTCTAAAACTGCCTGTGGTAGAACAACCACCTAAACCAACGAACCAACCAAAAGAAAAAAAAACAAACAAAAAGGTTATATTAAAAAATAAGTTGATCTTAAAAGATCTTCATCAGCAATTCAACTTGTAACCTCACCTCATCTAAACACTCATCTAACCATACAATTTGTTATTTTTCTCACCCGTCTTATACTTTTTCTGAATGCAGAGCTTGATTTTACCAAGCTCATTCCCATGGAATAACATCATTCCCTGTATTAATTTCTACTTGGTGTGACCAAGGTTATAAATTGATCCTTTGCTTTAAAACTTCTTAGGAAAGGTTCACACTACTTGGTCATCTCTGAACCACCATGTTTACTTTAGGCAGTAGGACAGTAAAAGTAATAAAGGCTGGAGGATTGCAGAAGTAGTTAAAAGTACATTTGATAAAAATAAGCCCACAATACCAATCAGATACTCAAATGTACTATATTCAACACATTATTATTTTTGATATAGTAAGCTGCAGTTCATACATATGTCCTCAGACTTTGTAAAATCCATATGAAGACAGTGCTATAAAATTATGCATATTATAAAACACCATTTGTAGCAGAGGGGAAGGAAAAATAATACTGCATATGAGGGGTATGAAAAACTTAAGTAAATTCTTCACAAGCAGAGATATATTTTGTGGCTTTACCAGAAACAGTTTAAGCAAATAAAACCTGTGATTTTTTTAAGACCTTGTATCAAAGACAACATACCCACATGCAGCAAAAAGGGGAAAAGGCAGATTGCCTGTTCTACTAAAAGCCTGAGTTTTATCTACTAAGAAGAAAAATCCAACAGCCATAAAAATGATGCAGTTCTTCCACAATCCCATAGGGCATACTCAGATTTAATGTGGATACCTGACCTAATGTACTGTACACTTATGCCAGGTTTAAATAAAGAAGCTTTCCCTCTTCATAAGTTGCTGTATGGGAAGTGGTAATTGAAGGGACCTTGCACAGAAACCAAGGGGTTCTCAGTAACTAGACAAGAAAAACATCCTTGATTTGTCACATCATAAGAAACACTTCTGTGTACTCTTGTATATCAGAGAAATCTGCTAGTTATTATTTACTAACAGGCCAAAGACCTGCTAGGACAATACTAGGTTTTATTTGGTAGTGAGAAAAATTCAGCCAAGAGGATGAATCAACATTGTCATCAACTTCAGAGGCTGGATTTCATGGGTGAATACCAGATGTGTGATATCAACTTCAGCAACAAATAGCTATCTGAGGTATGAAACTCCAAACTTGAAAAGCCATAACATCAAAACCAGCCACACGCTGCATATTAAACCCGTGACAAAGTACTGGTTCAGGCTTTAGAAAAAAAGTGCAAGATTTTCCTAAGAGTGTTCGACCATTACTTGTATAAACAATTATTCCAGTTGTGTGAATCCACTTAATGTAAATGTGCTTTCAAGAAGCCAGCTAAATAGGTGATTGGTCTTTTGTACATACAATTACTGTGATGTGTACACTGAAGAACTACCATAAAAGAGAGCTAGTTAATCAAAATTAGAGATGCAAATACTGTTCACCAGGGTCTAAAAATGAGAATCCTGTTTTAGAAATCCAAATCTTAATGCGACTGTTCACATACAAGGCAGGGTTATAACTATGATGCTCAAGTTTAAAAATTGAGCTCATGGTACTAGTCAAAATAAAGCAATAAAATAGCCTTACAGGCCATTGGTACTACTTATTTTCCTTTGTATTCTGCTCACTTTTGCAGGCCCATTTCATGGTTTTTTTTCATTTTTTTCTGCAACATGGGCTATAGGCTATTTTCCTGGATTTGTCTATAATAACCTTTAAATCCTTTCTTTGTCACTATGCTGCATAGCTGTTCCATTGCATATAGTCTGTTCAGTGCCTATGAATTGATTATTTCATGTTTGTCTCAAACATCAAACAGTATTTTCCACTTTCTAGTCCAGCCATTTAAAATGATCCAAATCCACCTGAATAAAACCAGATCCTTACTTCTTCCTTTTCAGTAAGGCATTTAGTTTGACAACATCCATCAAAATCGGTCACAGAGAACTTGTATTTGTCATCTGTCCCAAAGCCAACCTCCTGTTTGAATATTATCGTTTGCACTAGTAATATTCACAAAACAGTAATGCTGGAATTCCTAGGCTGACCTTAAAACACCAAAAAGGTCTTTAAAGATACAAATTGTCTGCCCCCTGATTTATTTTTTTTTCTTCATTTAGCTTAATTTTCTTCTCTTTTTCACCCAGTCAAATGATCATGTAAAGGAACCACCAGAAAATGTGACTGTTGCAAACTAACATTTCTCCTCTGGACAAAGTTAGGTGAAAAAAAAATGCAATGAATTTAAGAATTACTCACACTGGAACACGACCAATCGCCCCTCCAAACCATAAGCAGTAATCTATGACAAATGTAGCCACAAAGATTGGGATATAGGAAATCAGAGAAGTGACAAAATATGAGAGACAGGAACGTAGGAGGAGGACACCGGCAGATCCGGCATTTATCCTGTGCCGTCTGCCACTTCCATAGCAGGGCTCTGGCTGCTCTTGCACTGTCACTGCCCCCCTCACTCTCCCATTCCCCAGAAACTTTGCACCACTTTCCGCATGGTCCCAACTGCCACTTCAGCTCTCAGGAGAGCCTGACCCTGCCCCTCGGCATCATTCCCTGCCTTACGTTTGGCACCGTGCACGCGCCTCCTCACTGGAGAGCTGAAACGAGGGAGGATGTCCAGGGACGTCAGCGGAGCCAGAGCCAGACAACCAGTTCGTGGGCTTCTAACAAGGAATACATATTTTCAGAGTGAGAAAAACCATTGCTTTTGTTTTTGTCTTCCGGAAGAACACAGCCCACTGATGAAGTAAACCAGAACACATGTTTCAGTGACATCCAAGTTTCATGTAAAGACCTCCAGTGATCACCTCCTTGATCCTTGCAGGGATTGTTTTAATTCGCAATATTCACCGTGTCTATATTTATTTATTTATTTTCTTCTCCCCACATGCTTTCTAGCTACAGAAATCTACACAATCTATAATCCTGCTGTTGTGGTTTCCAAAAGTGCCACTGCTCTTCAGCACTATGAGACAAGGAAATTCCCTTTCCAGGCAAATTCCAGCTTCCAAGTTTTATAAATCTTGAGCTGAAACTGAAGACAGAGGAACTTTCTCAAGCTGATATGGGAAGCCTGTGATGAAGAGATTTTTTTTTTTTTTTTGCCTTGGTTATACCAAAAATCCTTTTGCTGTGGTTAAAATCTTCGTCATTTAGGAACTTTACCTCTAGGTTAGGGACCCAGCATCATCTGTAGCTTCACCCTTCTTCACAATTTGCTGTGATACTGCATGAAAGGATGAAGCTTAAACTGTCAGATCAACTCAAAGGGACGGGTGGACTAAGTTCCACTCTGCCAGCACAGAACATTGTTTCCCAAGGAAAAATCACTTATATTTTATTTATAATGCCAGCCAAAATGCTTATTGGGAACAGAGGTGGGAGGAAGGAATATTTTGCCAGTGACAGAGGAAAATAGCAATTTACATTTTACAGCTGATGAATGTTTGTCCCCAGAGGTTATATGACAGTTGGATGACTTTTCTTTTAGGAGAGGAAAAGAAGAAAAAAAGTGTGACAATTCTGCAAATGAAAATATATCCCCACTGTGAATTATATTCACCTTGCAATACCCAGGAGAAAGCATTTCATTTTTTCAATTAATCGGACCTTTATGAAGAGCTAGCGCAGAAGAAACACTCGCACAGCGCCAAGCACTTGCAGTCAGGGTAGGCAGCGCTGCAGCTCTGCGCACTGTGTATTGCACCAAGTGACGCCTAAAAGGTTTTACTGTCTGTGCTGGGGGCTGAGCTTCTTTACAAGGGCTGTGAGCAGTCGTCTGCCAAACCACCGACCACCAGTTTTCTGCCTGGATGCAAAGGGCATGCCCAGGAGAAGAGCTTTAGTCCTATGGTGAGTGAAGCTCACCAGATCCTCCAGCTCCCAGCACTCTAGGCAGGACACACTTAAGCCTGAGCACTCATTTTTTAATTCCCATTGATAGGAATCTGAATTTTCCCCCAAGTGTGCCCAACTGGAGAGCCTGCTCAGTCACACAACAGAGCCTTAGTTGTGAAACAGCCCCCAGGAACCGCTTGCCAATCACAGAATCATTATGGTTAAAAAAGACCTTCAAGACCATCAAGGCCGACTGCAAGCTCTTCCACACCCTGCCTGCTCAACCACGTCCCTAAGTGCCTCATCTACATAGTTCTCAAACACTGCCAGGGACAGAGACTCCACCACTTCCTCGGGCAGCCTGTTCCAGTGCTTGACTACTCTTTCTGTGTAGAAATTTTTCTTATTTTCTAACCTTAACCTTCCCCCATAAAACTTGAGGCCATTTCCTTTTGGCCTTTCCTTGTCCAAGAAAGCACCTTCCCTCAAAAACTGTATCTTGGAATACATGGGCTATCCAAAGACTAGTCACAGAGCACACGGTCCCTCTGCTCCCCCAGTTGTAGTTAATAATGACCAGCAGTGCAAAAGGTAAGGGCTAAAGTTCCAGGTTGTTTTCTTGTAGCAGCTCGAAGCACCTTCTCCTGGGACCTGAGGGCACTGGGGTGAGAGGTGTGAAAATTAAAGGAAGCTCCATATAGAGTGGAGTGAAGGATTCCTGAACCATCACTGAATCAGAGAGCCCCAAGCTAAGAACAGCCTATGCCATGTTCTGAGAGCACACTGATTGCTCTGAGAATAGAGGGACCCGCCTTGGGAAGAGGGAAATACAAGGTTTTACTTAAAATGATCCTTCCTTGGGCCAACAGAGTGCTTGGTTATTGTTTTTCACGTAGTCACTTCCAAGTAAAACTTTTCTTTCTTTTTCTTTCTAGCTTTCTTTTCCTTTACTTTCCTTTTTTTTTTTTTTTTTTCTTTTTGGCCTGCTGATGTGCAACAACAAAAATCTGTCTGTTCTTCTATTTGAAAATTCTATTCCTTTCTATGCCCCTTGTTTTAATGACCACCAGCTTTCACTAATAAACTTTTCACTCAATACTAAGAAAAAGTTTACTCATATTCACAGAGGGAGCATGCTCTGAAGCAATCTGTCTTCCTTCTCGCAATGGGATGAAATTTTAAATCTGAAATTAAAATACAAAAATGAAATTGGAAAATAAGAATTTCCATCACAAATTCAGATTTTTTTTTTTTCGCTAATTTTCAACTGCAACCCATATAATTAACTGCAAAGAAAAAAGAGCAGGCCTAGTAGGAGAGCAGACATATATTGGAATCAGGTGTCTGCGTTAGTGAGAAAGTCAGTAAGCAACAGGTCATGCTGCATGCCTTCTGTGAGCTTATTGCCTCTCATTTGACCTTACTTTAAATTTACTTTACAATAAATTGAGACTACAGGATCCTGCTGGATCAGCCCCTAGCAGCAAATGTATAAAAGTATGTGCAAATGCTGTCACTACCATAGCTGCCAAGTCTTTTTGGCTAGAAAGCCCAAATTGACTCATAAGTACAGCTATTCCCAGCCAAAAGTAAGTGTGTATTGCCTTACATTTTCCTTTCCACATTTCTCAGACATTTACATTTATATCAACACATAATGAGTGGAGGAAACACAAAGACATTCTAATGGTGTTTTCTCTAGGTTGTCAAAAACGCCTTTTTCTTTATTTTCCCTCACATGAACATTAATTGGAGCTGGGCAAAAATCCGCATATTAATGCAGTAAAAGTAGCTCAGGTACATTACATTTAATTTGCATCTAAACTTAATGTCCTGAACACCTCATGAGCAATTTCCACACGGGACAGAGGACACAGACTCAGCCCAAGGAGCTCCGCACAGGTAAATGGGCATCACCGGGACCAAGGAGGACAGCAAGCAGCCCCGCTCTGCTCTGGCGAGCAGGCCTCCCCATGCAAAAATAAACCAAGCGTCGACTCAAGATAACTGAAACCACATTTACTGCACAGATTCATGAACTCAAAAAGCAGAGCTGCACAGACGCCATTTGATCCCGCTAACATCACCACAAGCCAGAAGACCAGTATGTTTAAACTCTTTCATGCTCTTAGAATAATCTAGACTTATTCACAGCGTTTGTTTTTGCTGGCCTCCTTTTTGTAGAATGTGTCGAACCTCTTTGTAACAGCAAATGTAAAATGCAGGCAGCCCTATAGATCAGAAGAGCTGAAGTTTCCTTTTGCTGTGCTCCCCCCAGCTCCCTCGCGTGCCTCCACCCCTCTCTGGCTCTTGTTTTTCTCATCTACATGCTGTTTCATTTAGCCGCATTTCCTCCGTCCCCGCAGCTCCCTGTTGTTCCTTTCTCAGCTTTCAGCTCCACCTCGTCTCGTCCCAGCTCCCTCCCGCTCTGATCTCCTCGTTTCAAAAATACCAGACAAGAAGGGACTAAAAAGAAAGAGAATCAAAAGCTCTGGGTAAAGCTGCTGTTCTCTGAACTACCTCACTGGACATTGTGCTACTTTTATTTTAAGATATTTTAGGACAAATCCAAGCAGCTGTATTTTTCCTTCTAATGTGAAGATTTTTAATCTAAAACTATCCAAGTGTTACAACTCTTTTTTTATGGAAAGTTTACAGCCGTCCTGATAGAAGATCAGCTAATTCAACAGAGCACAACTTCTGCAGTAATCCACCAGCTTTCCAATGAAACTCTGCCCAACAGTCACAGCCTTTTTCAGTGCTACAAATCTGCTCATTTTGACTCTGGGTCAAAACTGAGTAACTGATTTTCCTAGGTTGAGTTCAAGCCAAATCTCTAAGGAGAACCTTAACATGCGGCTCCAGTTCACCTATGCCCTGGCTGTGATTTAGCCTCCCATCACAGTTCGTGATGAATGATCTTACAATCACCTTTTTGGCTCTCTTGGTAAGAAAAGAGGATAGACAAAGTATTACGTCATATATAATTTAGAAAGGGATGTAGCACGCAGCTTTCTCTATAAAATATGAGCAAATATTCATGCCCAGTCTGAAAACGGCACGTGCCACTTAAGAGAACTGGCCACTTACACACACAACTACCCAATTTGTTCACGCAGTCATGGCAACTGGGGAGCTAACTTGCTTGAAAAACCTGGCTTAGTTTATACTTCACCTAAAAGTATGTCCTTTAAAGCACATCTGAACATAAAGTTTTAATGATTCTTTTTGAATGGGTTTTAAAGATTTTTTTTAAGTGGTTGCCTCCAGGGATGCATAAACAATTCTGTTCAGTGTCACTGATTAGCATTGCAAAGTATTAACTTCAACAGCCACACTAAATCACTGCGATCTGCCTAAAAAAACTTCACTTCCTATCAAGGTTTGAGTACTCAAATAGTGGACGTTAAGGTGCTCAAAATATTGCAAAGCAGGGTTATGATGGAAGTTGTGCTTATACAAATTATAATAACCACAGACTTGGAGAAAAATCTGAATAGTTCACCTCAAGCCTTCTACAGAGCTACATACCCTAATGCGTACTGCATATATTGTAACTTCTGCAGGTACAAGACAGAACAAAATAAACAGCAAAAGAAGATTTCAGTGATTTTTTTTAGACACATTGAAGCCTGCCTAGCTACATTGCAAAGAAGGTCTGGGACTGTTTTCTTCCTCATCCTGAACTAAAGGTTGCTTTTTGCAAAAGAGGGAGGCAGAAGAAAGCGTGCTCGGGATGAGGTGCGCTGCAGCGCCGGCTGTACTGTCAGTTCGCTGTGACAGTTGAGATCCTGGGCAAGGATGAACTGTGTTCCCTCACTGACACTGGCAGACAGCAAGGACCGGAGTTTGTGCACACTTCTGCCACTACTTGTGACTGATAAGATTAACGCCGCTGTGATTTTGTTTTGATGAAGGACAGGGTGGGAGCGTGCTGCACTGTCTGCAGCACAGGGCTGTGTCTCCTGGCAAGGAGCCGGCATTAGGATACATATTTTTCTAAAATACGAAACGGAACTCAGAAGTTGGGAATAATACGAGTGCAATAATTTAAGGTCTGGCATTAGAATTACTTACTGTCCAGTGACATTTCAAAGTAACCCGGTGAATGCCATAACCAGAGAGAGGAAGGAAAGCACAAGTAACATAAAGTAGGACACATCTTTGGTTAAAAGAACAACGCACAGAACATGCTGGGTAACCAGCAAGGTGAGATCCTGCTGGCTGTTCAGAGGCAGATACCCCATGCCCGTATGCACGTGGTTATCCTGTTTCTACACAAAAGGCAGCACCAGCTGTCTGCCTTTGCATCACGCAGCCCATTAATCCATAGCATAAGTACCAGAGTATAAATCTCCCAGTTATACCACAGTATAAGTCACCAGAGCATCCCGCATCGCACTGAGAGCAGGGCCAGCGGATAGGGAACGACAAGTACTAATATTATCTAAGCACTGGCTAATCTTTCACCAAAGGTTGTGCTTATCAGTTCCCAAAGAACCAGATCCAACTTCTGTGAGGAGAACTACTCCAGGAGTCCACAAGCCTTTGAATCAATCCATAATTATATATGTTGTAAGAGCAAGCAAGCTTCTTGGGGTTGGTAAAATTGGGCTGATTCCTTTTGCTCTAATGTTTCTCATTCCTTGAGCTACAGCTTATGATCTTTCCCTTATGACCTTTCTCCAGAACTATAGGACTGGAGGGGACTTTCTGAATAACTAAGTCTAACCTCCTGCCACTGGTGACAGTGATAACAGAGAAATCATTTTATTCCCAGTTTCAGTTTTTCAGGACAGGGACAGTTCCTCCATTCTCAGGAACACTCTGCAACTCAGAAATACGTAAGAATGCAGAAAAAAAAAGTCAGAGTTGATATAAAAGGCAGGAGAGGGAAAAGGAAAGGGATAAATAATACAGATGGCCCATATTGTCCATTCTAAGCATGTTATGATGTATGTCACTTGCTTATAGATTACTTCAAATCTCCTATCTTCATCTTTGAGGCTAATGTCCTGGAATAAAACATTCTCATGTTCATGCATAAAGATAACAAGTAATCCTAGACAGAATATTAGTAGCCATGTCTCTAGCTTCTCCTCTGGGCTTCCCTGTGCTGACTCTGCAGGTTTTTCTGTTGTTACAAGTGAACCTGCTTGCAGCTGCCTACAGAAAAGCTGCTGTGATGCTGCCCAGCATGGTGGGAGCTCCTCCCAAGCAAAGGTCCATCAGAAAAGCAGTGCAATATGTCACTCTTGGCTGCTGACCTGCAAAAATAAGACATTCTATTGAGAAACACATAAGGCTTTCTGAAGCTTCCATTTGCACTTAATGTGCAAATAACTGATAATTAAATCAGAAGCACGATCACCGACCATTCACTAAAACCAAGGCGCATGCAACAGGATGGTTAAATGCCATCTCTCTCTAGAAGCCTATGCATAGAAAAGATAAAAACAAGTACTGTTTTCAGTCACAGAAATAATTCTGCTCGCTCTGCTGGTTGTGGTGATGTATGGTTTTGTTTCTACATGTTGTAGGTTCTACTGGTAATCATTTATAGCAAAGGTTTTCACGTAGACATGACACTACTCACTGAGATAGGAGATGGACCAGAGACCACTGCCCAAAATAGAGTTATGGAGTCAGTAACATTTCTCTGTGTAATTTACAGAAATCTTGCATCTGATTATTTACTTATATATTAATTCACAGTAGATTGTTTATGTGACAAATGGTCTATAGTTATTAGAAAAGCATGTAGATTTTTACAGAATTGAGAAACTGGCTCTTGCAAGCTATGGTAAAGTTTCCTGTGTTGATTTTTCAGTATTTAGCGTGCATTCAGAATACATCCTCACTGCCATGCAATGCTCTACAGACTTGATATATGATTATACAGCTGTGACTAAGAAATGATGTACGAAATAAAAATCCCTGAACAATGCACTGGGAATGCAGCGGTTCTAAGCTACCAAATGTGTTAGGAGCTGCTATGTTTTGCAGGCAGAAGTAAAAAGAAAGCCACTGCATCTTCGTAAGGACCCAAAGAGCAACTATATTAAAAACCTTTCAGAATATACAAATGTCCCCCATACTGTGCATTATGCATTGTAAGATAAGACTGAACAAGGGAGTCATCAGGGATCGTCACTCGCTCTGGGAAGGCTGGATGCTCCGTATCTATGCTAATCCTCAGTGAGTGACCCAGGGCAACGGGCCCTGAGCCAGCCAAGCTCCCAGCCATGTCAAGCCTGTCCCCTCCATCTTGTAGCATCATTTCTGCCCATATGCAGCTTCTGAAAGTAAGCAAATCAGAGTGGTGATGCTTTACATGCATCTTGTGTCAACCCAAAATACAGAACAAGAAGAAATTAATTTCATTGTGCCTGCTGGCATGTTACTGCATTTTTTCCAACCTTAACTGTCTGCAAATGCAAAAATAAAACTCCTTGCCTCTCAACTCCCACCGTAAGAGGAGCACAACAACGTGGCACTGTTCTGCCTGCTCCATATAGGAGCTATCGGAATAGCAGTACCCAAGCAGCAGCCATTGCACTTTCCAGAGCTATGCAGAAGAAAAGACGGAACTGCTGCTTTTTTAAATCAGATCTTATCTGGAATAATCTGATAAGACATAACTGAAGTCACCTACACAAATATTTATTTCTCAAAATATTCCTGAAATGTCATCGACGCATGATTTACTTTCCTTCTCCCACACGGTCCAGCGAAAGCTGCCAGGCCCTGGGAAAGCCTTGCTGAAGTCTGTCTGGGTTTGCGTGAGACCTAAATGCAGATCACACAAGGAATATATAGTTTTATTATTTTTATTTTAACAAAAACTCAGAAGGCTGTTAATGACTGAGACATAAAGCACCTGTGCGGCCCTGCCAGCAACCATGTCCCCAACGGCCGCAAAGACGCCTAGGCCGAATGTCGCACAGACCGTGCTCAGCCCGGGGTCAAGGACAGCCCCGGGGTAAGCACAGCCCTGGGGTGAGCAGGAGCCTTCGTCCCACCTGCCTCGCGCAGCCCTGTCCCTCACGAGCGCACCCCGCTGCGCAGGAGCGTCCGTGCGCTCCCCCAGGCCTGCGCAGCTTCAGCCTGGGGCCCCCTCTTCCTCCCCACAGGCTGCCTTAAAACACAACTTTTAAAGCTGCCGTGTTGTGTTAGTGGCATTCTCCAAGCTCTCTGATGACTCAGAAAACTGTCAAGATCTCAGCCGTCTGTCTCCATAAAAGATTTATTAACCTAAAACCGCAGCAGACAACGCACTGATTCTGCAGTGCTGTACAAAGGACTCGGGGATCCGGCTCTCCGTTTTCTTCACAGGAAACCTCTGGGCAATTTTTTATTCCTGTGCCACTGCAAGTCCAGATCCTCTCAGCTATTCTCTGTACATTTTTGTAAAAGATTTACATCTCCTTCTCTAAACTCTACCAAAATCCCTCACATGCACTTCCTCCCTCGGGAGAGGCAGCTCACATAGGGGCGATATGTGCAGTACACTTCTAATTTTGTCTTCAGATGAACACATTTAAGCTGATGAGAACTTCTTAGACGCTGGCAGCTTCCACTGACGTCAACTGGAATTGCAAATTTGCAGTCAGTTTAAGTCTGCTGCCGCCAGAAGCCCCCGTGGGCCGCCGATCCCTAACCTCTCCCCGCCGACCGGCCTCCTCTCTGTGGTCACACAGCAGCGTTACCACCACAGGACACACCGGCCCCATACAGCAACACCCCATACAGCAGGGCACCGGGACTGCCAAAAATCTGAATTTAAACACACCTCGTCTGCTGCAAATTACAATTATAAATTACAAATATTGGCAGGAGGAATGGAAGATGACCAGTCTTCTTTATTTTAGTACCTTTGTATCAGAATTGTGCTTCCTAATTCTCATGAGTTATGGAATAACTCATGATATTATTTACTCCATCAGGAAGGTACTGCTGCATGCAATTATTGAATTTTAATTCCTTAAAAGTACTAATACAATGCATGGATATATGGAGGTAAAGCAAGGATTTGAAAGAACAACACAATATTAAGAAATGCTTAAATTAAAACACAGTGGTGTAATGGGCACTTGTGCTTATGGGCACTTCCAGTCTGCTAGCACAGGAATTTGCAATATGAGAACTCAAACACTAGAATTCTTTTTCTTTCCTGCAGTGGTATCAAGATACACAACTATATTTTTTCCCAAAAAAGTTCTAAATGAAACAGTTCTTTAAAATGAAAGATTAAAAAAAATCAGTGCTGTAAACCTGACTAATTCTCTGAAATAATGTGCTTACAATATAAAGTATACATAAGAAGCATGGCAACATGCATCATCTAGAAATTATACACTGAATAGATGCCATTGAGGAGGAAATGATAATTCACTGGAAGGTTTGAACAGAAATAGAATGATATATATTTTTAATGAAACTTCATGAAACAGCTTGGCATTAAGACCCAAAATTGGCATTCAGTGGAGTGATAAAGAAGTATAAAACAGAGAACTAAATCAAAATATGCACGGGGTTTGGGAATGCTGCTTTGTGCTGGGTATGATGTATGAGTGTCAGCCACAGAAAAGAAACACCAAAGTAGTAATGGGAGCAGAGGCTTACGATTTCTCAGTACATCCGTTTTAGTTACAAAAGATTTTTATGCTTCATTTCAGACATTATTTAAACATTGTTATTTCTGCAAACATGCCACACTGAGATAAGGTTTCATGCTGTACCACATCAAAATGCAGATTGGTGCAGAATGCCTGAAAGTGCCTTTATTGAGGTAACTGTTTATTAAGTTGTAGAGGAATTGAAATTGCAAATCCTTAAAGAATGGGAGATAGAAGGAAAAGGAGGAGAGAGAAGCAATGTTCTCCTTAATCATGTGATTTGCACAACATCAGTACAGTTAGGATCTAAATAAAGTTTCTAGAGTCATCAGATATTGTAGATGCTTCATTTAATCTAATGGTTTCCATTTAGGTAATTTTCATGCATTTTAATCTATTTAATGATCACCTTCCCTTGGCTGATTTACTAGCTCTGAAACTATATTATACTTCATCTGCAAGATTTGGAATTCCAGACAACGATACAGAAGCCCCAGAAACTTTGGTAAAGGTGCTATTTTGCATTTTTAACCTCAGTTAATCATGCTATTTTACTAATGCTGAAAACCCTGCATATAATTTCAACTTGTGGAAAAACAGTGCTCTGGAGATTTCCAGAGAATGAACTTGACTGAGGTTTTTTTTTTTTTTTTTTTTTTTTTTTTTAATTCTGCTCACTCTGACAAGAATTGAG